>NC_071115.1:4065000-4105000 GCF_024256425.1 Clarias gariepinus
TCACCCGGGAGTCTCCGGCACTTTATCCCTCGCTCCCTTTCTCCCTCACTAACACTATTCGAGAGAGAGAGAGAGTGAGAGAGAGTGTGTGTGTGTGTGCGTGTGTGTGTGTAAGAGAGAGAGAGAGAGGAAGGGAGGGAGGATAGGCAGACAAGAAATGAAAAAGAGAAGAAAAAAATTGGAGAAAGAGAAAAGCAGAGACAGAAGGATTAAGAAAGTAAGACAGAAAGAAAGAAAAAAAGAAGAAAGAAAGAAAAACAAATTATATTAAAGTGAAAAGAAAGAAAAGTAGCAGACAGGGAGAAGAAGAGACAGAAGGAGAAAGAATGAAGAAAAAAATAAGAAAGGCAGAAAGAAAGAAAGAAAGAAAGAACAATGAAAAATAATTATTATTAAAGAAAAATGAAAAGAAAGAAAAATAGCAGACAAGGGAAAGGATTGACAAAGAAAGAACGAAAGAAAGAAAGAAAGAAAGAAAGAAAGAAAGAAAGAAAAGGAGAAATTATACTGAAGAAATCAGTAAAGTAAGAAAAGTAGGAAACAGAAAAAAGAGAGAAGGAGAGAGAATTAAAAAAGAGGCAGAAAGAAAGAAAACAACAATGGAAAAAATCCATTATTAAAGAAAAATGGAAAGAAAGAAAAATAGGAGACAGGGAAAAGGAGAAACAAATGGATTAGGACTAGGAGAAGGATTTACAAAGAAAGAAAGTAAAAAGTTATACTGAAGAAAAGAGAGGACGGAAAACAGAGAGAAGGAGAGAGAATAAAGAATAAAAATACAGAATGAAAGACAGGAGATAAAGTAAACACACACACACACACACACACACACACACACACACACACACACACACACAGACGGGGCGTGGCTTAAAGACTAAATGCAAAGGTTTACAATAGAAACGCAGACCTGGAGGGAAATGTCACTCTGACTGATCACAAACCTCAAATCAAATCACACAACTTTATCCGAACCCTTCCTTCAGTCCTGGATATAAAATTCAGAATCGTCATTTTCACCACCACCTCGGTATCGAGCCTCGAGACAATCAGGACGCAGCATGAGAGCGAGCGACATCCATCGCTGCTCATCTGTCTGACCAATCACACGGCACCAGCAGGGACACGCCCACCGTTCCGATACGGAGTGACGACGTTACACCAGGTCATATCGTCGCCGTCATGGAACTTATATATAATAAATATTACTTTGTGTAACGTGCCGTATGTCCCTAAGTCCGCTAATTCACCCGCCATGCTAATTATAGGCTAATAAAATAAAAGAAGAGCGAAATGCAGAAAAGGAACCTGTTAAAAATTGTGTTTAAATGTTTTCTGAAAGGAAAAGCATTAATTTAATTAAAAAATTTTATTGTGGAAAACACTAAATGCTTTCGAAATTTTGAAATTAGCATGCTAATCACCACATCAGTTCCTTTCGAAACATTTAACTTAGCATAACTTTCGTGACATTTTCGAACCCGCTCGTGTGTACATACTTCACCGGCAGATTTTGTTTTTGTAAACAAAGAAAAGAAATTAAATTGCAAACCCGTGGATGAAGCCGATCTCCTCCCTCAGGAGCTTCACCCTCTGGTGTGATTTCTAGCCCTGATTTCAGCTCTCGGTGTGAAAGAAACGATCCTGTAACGCGGCGCTAGCTAGCAAACGTGTGTGTGAATCCAGCGCCGAGGTAGCATCAAGTGACGCGAAGAACAGAGTGACCGAAACAGCCAAGAGCTCTGAAGTGGCTCGGGTACAAACAAGAACGTTTATAGCACACACACACACACACACACACACACACACACATAGCTGAAGTGTTTTTCAGCAGGAAACACACTCAAGTGTGTGAAGAGTTTTTATTACATTATCACTGCGGGGTAACAAGACGAGAGAGAGACGCGGGCCTGGACGGGAGCAGTGCGGGGGGGGGGGTGCATTCACAGACACGGAGAAGACAGCCACAGACAGTCAGACGGAGAGAGACACATTTCTGTCTGTCTGTCTGTCTGTGAGCTTAAAAGTCATTTAATCTGTTGATGTCTGACTGTGTCTGTATCCCACAGTCTGTTTGTTTTTAAGTTTTTAAGTCAGTTCCTCTCTATAGGTCTGTCTGTCTGTCTGTCTGTCTCTGTGTGAAAGAGGCTACCTGTTGGTATCTTGTCTGTCTGGTTCTCTGAGTGTTTGTCTGTAGCTCTGTCTTTTGATAGATCCATCTGCTGGTCTGTCCACCAGACCGAGGGTGTCCATCTCTGATTATCTGTTTGTCAGTCTGCCTGTCCCTCTGCCTGTCCCTCTGCCTGTCCCTCTGCATCCAAACCTTCCTCTCTGTTCGTCTGCCTCTATGTTCACTGCTCTGTCTGTCCCTCTGTCTGCCTTCCCGTCTGCAAACCTGCTCCTCTGTCTGCTTGCCTCTCTGTCTCTTTATCTGTCCGTCTGTCTGTCACATTGGAAGCCTGTCCAAATCTGCCCCTCTGCCCTTGTGTCTGTCTGTCTGTCTGTCTGTCTATCTGCCTGCTTCTCTGTCTACCCCTTTAACTGCCCTTCTGCCTGTCTGTCTGTCTTCTTGCCTGTCTGCCAACCTGCTCCTCTGTCCGCCTGCATCTCTGTCTGTCTGTCTGTCTCACTGCCAGCCTGTCAGAACCTACCTCACAATCTGTTTGCCTCTCTGTCTGCCCCACTGCTCTTCTGTCTGTCTGTCTGTCAGTCAAACTGCCTGCCCCTTTGCCTGCCTGCCTCCCAACCTACACCCCTGTCTGTCTACCTGTCTGTCTGCCTTTGTGCCCGTCTGTCTGTTGTCCTGCCTCCCCGTCCTGTTCCTGTCTACATTCCTGAATTACATCCTGCCTCTCCGTCTGTCTTTCTGTCCGGTGTCTACCTGTCTGTCTGTCTGTCTGTCTGTCTGTCTGTCTGTCTGTCTGTCTGTCTGTCTGTCTATTCAAACCCGATTCCTCGACTTCCGCATCACTCGATACAGAAAAGCAGCTCTGAACACAAACGTCGTCATTCACGTCTTTGTTTTCACTTCAACGCTGGAATCACTTTCTAATTAAACAGAATAAAGAACGGAGTGTGCATCCTAAACATAACAATACTGGTAATGTGCTCCGACACACACACACACACACACACACACACACACACACTTACTGGAGGTAAAATGAAACACTTTTTAAGAGTGATACGCTGATAAGTTTCCACACTCGAGCCGGTTTTTAGCTCCGTCTCCGCGCACCTGAGATATCAAACCACAGGCGCGGATCATTATAATAACCTGCTCGACCGGTTATAATAACAGTAACATTAACCCCGACCTGCCCGCTGAACCCGTGTCCCCTCCAAACCCCTGACTCCTCTGAAACGCCAACAACAACGTGTGTGTGTGTGTGTGTGTGTGTGTGTGTGTGCGCGCGCGCTTTGCTTTCTTTGTTTCCGCGCCTGGCCGTGGGGGATTTGGTGTGGAGATATAAGCATGTGTTTATTATTTCATCTCCAGCAAGTCTTAATCAAACACAAATGTGCGAGTGTATGTGCGTGAGAGTGTGTGTGTGTGTGGATGTGTCCCTTTGTCCCACTTCGCTCTGAGCAGTGACAGGCATGTTGCAGACTCTCAGCACTTCTGTAGGACAATTTGTTTGAACTTTCTTTTGATGTGTAAAAACTTTATCTGTTTATAAAAGATCACTAACAAGTTATTATAGAAATAAATGCAGTTTAATAAAAATGACGAATGACGTAAAACGCTGAACAATGCACTTTTAATGTAATCCTTTTACAAATCGGTGATTTTCTTCCGTTCATTGATCAAAACACTCCGGCATTAAATATAATTATTTATAAAGTGTTCGATTTAACAAAGTCATTGTTGAGTCAAAATTTTCTTTTTTTTTTATCTCTTTTCATTCATCCGTGGCTTCCTGAATAAACACAGCTAGCTTGTGTTAGCTCTATATAGGAGTCTAACGCTAGGCTAAGTCAAGAGTACACAGATGACATTTTTTTGTTGATGAATTTAAACAGAATCTCTATTTTCTATTATAAGTGAGGACGCCACCATCAGGAGGGCTTCTCTCAAGCAGAAAATACGAGACAAGCGTCTGTGGAAGGGGGCGGGGTTTTAAAACACTTACGCAATCAATCTAGGTTAATTGGATCGTATGTTATTTTTATTTGAAGACAAAACGAAGACCTTGAGATCGTCCTCAAGACTACAGAGAAACGTGTCAAGGCTGGCAGGTCTGGGATTTTATGCACTTCCTTATTGCTTCAAAAAATAAATAAATAAAAATAATAATAATAAATTCTGGACTAGGACGATTGTCTGTTTCCACTTTTATAGACGCAGCAAAATGATGTCCATATTTGAGACGGGGTAAAAATCTATTCAGTTACGTATTGCAGTTCTCTCGTGTACATTTAGTAGACGCCCTTATCCAAAGCGACTTAGTTTTTTTTTTTACTTATTATATATCTGAGCAGTTGAGGGTTAAGGGCCTTGCTCAAGGGCCCAACAGTGGTAACTTGGTGGTCGCGGTAACCACTGAGCTCCACCTGACCCCATTAGTCTATTAGTTTTTAATTTATATGTGTTTGCATTTGAGATGGTAAAGCATCGCAGTTCCTTTAAAATCCTGTAGGTGGTGCACTCTAAGTTTGTTTAGAATTGTAACAAAATCTAAAAAAAAAAAATCATATCGATTCAGGATATTCATGGTGACCCCCTGGTGTGTCCTTTTCCTAATATACTGTACACATGTGTAGCTAATGTTAGCTAGATTAGGCACATGTTGATAGATATTAGTCAATACAAATTATTCTTATTTTAAAATAAAAAGTATTTTCCTTTTCTTTCCTATTTTTCCCCTCTTTCTGTTCCTTTACAATCGTTGGTATCTATGTTTTTTTTATTTTGTTTCTATGGTTCTGGTTTGTTGTTCATCCTGGTCCTCACTTAATATGCGGAATTTTTTTTTTATATAATGAATGAATTAATTTATTTGAAAGAATTAATTAACTGAAAAGTAATGACACCCAGCACAAATTCAGGAGTTCATGGGTGACGTCGTAACTCATACTAACAAACGGCGACGTTACATCGCGGCCCTTCTACTCAAACCGCGTAAAAGTTAGCCAAAAGTTTTTTTGTCCAAATATAATAGTCGAACTATTCTCACTATTCTTTTTGAAGGTGGCAATAATTTTACACACTCCAGTCAACAGTGCATCATTTAACAAGCGTCCCCTCATTTAATAAAAAAGAGAAGAGAATAAAGGTTGTGAAACACAACCATGAAACGCGACCCCTCTTCCTCGTGGATGTCTCGTCCTCACCTTTCAGCCAGGATTCCGCTGAAACTCGGCCTGTGATCCCCGTCAGGAATTAATCCGCCATGGAGGAATGAAGCGACGGAGGAATGTCTGTAAGAAGAGAGCAAGAGAGAGAGAGGTTGTTGTTAGTCCTCCGCTGTTCCCGTCTAGGACTCGCCACATCATTTGATCACACTGATGCCCTTCCTGACGCGACCCCTCCCATTTTATTAGGGCTTGCGATCGGCACTGCATCCAGTGGGCGGGGTTTGGGCATTGGGTGGGGATCGAACCCTGGGCCTCCCACATGGCGGGTGAGAAACCACTGAGCCACCAACGCCCGTGTTGAGATGGAGAAAGAGGGAAGTAAGAAAATGCGCTCGCAGGTAAGGAATCCACAAAATAAAAAGGGGCGGGGTTTAGTAACACGATTAACAGTGTGTGTAATGTACAGGATATTGTAACACATTTGAAAAGAATTAGCGGTAAAGCCGTAAACAGTCTGCGTTGTTTTGTTGTTTTGTTTTTGGTTGTTGTTGTTGTTCTCCTTAAGACGTCGGAAGCTTAGGTTAGCTCACGTAACCGCTTTACCCCCAGGTTGTTCCACAATATCGACACTGGAGACTCCTTCCCTGGTTAAGTGGTTAACCCATTAAAAAAGAGTTACGAATGAATTTCCAAACCCGCACGCTTACTCGCTGGCTCGTTTACACCCTCCGGCTGATCTGCTATTTAATGTCCTCGCTGTGTCGGTGTAATCATCAACTCGTCACCTCTTGCTAATTACGCAGCACATAACACGCTTCTAGGTGTTCCACTTTACCTATAGTTTGTAAACGATCATTACGGCTGAGAGACGTGTCTGTGCATGCAGACACTGATGAGGTCACAACCTCGCGCCTCACATGTGTACATCCTGATTTTAGAAATGTGTTGGTTCACCGCGAGACACCGAGATCGCGCCGTGCCGCTGCGACCCGGTGATTTGGTTCATATATTTATATAGGTTTTTAAAAAATATTTTAAATGATATGAACTTTGACTGGAAATAAGATACTGGTTTTGAAAGATCTCTAGTCAGCAGTCACTTTCGGTCTTGCTAGATTTCGAAATGTTTTTGACCTGGACGTGACCGCGGCGTTCGTCCTCCCAGCTCTACTTCCCCAGCAGCAGCAGAGACTCTGTGCTGGGTTTTCTAAAAAAAAAAAAAGTCTCCATGATCCACGGTGACAGGCGTCCATGAGTCAACAAGGGGCGGAGCTTTGGACGTATGATTCATGTGTCTGACACATACACCGGGTATGTTCGCCTCTTTACCCAGAAATCCTGCTAAAAAATGTGATCTAACTGCAAGCATTCGTGCTACCTACCGTACCTACAGAAGTGTTTAATATAATCGAGATGAAATCATGTAAATTTATTAAATACTAATCTAAATATTATCTAAATACAGCTGCGATATAACAGCAATTAAACGGGCCCAAGCACTTTCTCTTTCTGGCTTCGTACTGATGAAGCAACAGCTCAGGACATGGATTAAACTTTACGCCTTAGGTCAAAAGTCAAGTCAAGCTGTTGCTAAGATATCTCTTCATATCCTGTTTGCGGGAGCTCCACCAAGTTGCATGACTTTCATCTCATGTTGGTAAAAATATCCAACAAGAGACGCCCTCCACTTCCTGTTTGGTAAGTTACAAGAAAAAAAAACTCAGAAAAAGGGTGAATTTCAACACGTTTTATTATTAAACAGATTCATTACAGGATGAACTCTCTGAAGCGATCAGAGACAGATGGTCCATGATGGATCAAGTGGATCGGACATTATGCACTGAGTTTTACTGATGACTTACCAAACTCATCGACTAACTACCACACACCAGGTATTAGACCTGTGGATTGAAGCATGTCTTGTGCCCAGAGAGACTTACATTTTATCTCATTATACATCAGTCTAAGTTGAGGGTTAAAGGCCTCGCCCAAGGGTGCAACAGGGCCAACTTGGCGGTGGTGGTGGCGGTGGTGGGGTTTAAACCTGGGAACCAGAAGGTAGTTCTAAACCACTGAGCCACACCTGCCCTCACTACAACCACTCAAACATAGAAGAAGAAGAAGAAGAAGAAGCCGCAGTAATACTTATAAATTGTGAATGTTCTCGAAAGTTCTTTGTAGAAGATGCAAGTTTGTATTTCTTCCTAGAAATTTGTTGATTGTAGACTATCAAACATTTATCAGTTTACCTAAATTATTCTGTATTCCTCAAAACCATAACGTTTCGCATTTTTTGCATTACTATATATATGTTTTAATAAGTATATTTATATATATATATATATATATATATATATATATATACAGGGTCAGGACTGTTTATGGATCCGTGTTAAACTTGAATCAGTTCTAAATGAAAATCTCGACCCATCGATTTAATGCATCAAATCAACTCTTTAAAAACATAAAAAAAAAATTTATTTCCAAAAGTTAAAGTTTGTACTAAAACTCCTCTTGTTCGTAAATGTAAACAGATTTTACAAACATGTGTAAGACTGTTTAGACACGAAACAAGCCTAAAGACAGAGTAGCGATGTGCGGGGTCTCTGTGACTCGACGAGCTGTGTTTCACTGGCTTATTAACTTTAAAGACTTAAAAGAGAAGCAGTTTACAGCTGTTATAGCTTGAAGGACAAACAGGAACCAAGTTGTTTTTTGCTGACATTCTACAGCATGCAAAGTAACTCGAACGCAGATAATATGCAGTAGGGTGGAAAAAAAAAAAAATAAAAAATAAAAAAACGCTACTTTCTTTCAGCAAATCGCTGAAAATAAAACATTTTTCTGAAGCGCAGTATTCGGGGAAAATAATACCGCCATCAGCACATCAGCACTGCCGTGGGATCGGCCCAGCACTGATCAGTGTGAATAATCCACTTCTAATTACCTTTAATATATGTATGTTGATAATTAGGGAACCTTTAACGTCGTCGTATTTCTTTAGGAAACCCTGGAAGCTAGCCGCCCGCGCACCGTTTACCTTCTCCATCCTTTTGTACACAAGTAAACAAGCCTCTCCATCCTGCAAGCGAACATCCGCGAGTTGGACTGCGTGTCAGATTATCGATGATGACCCACTTTCGGACAGCACCTGCCAATAAACGCGGCGTGAAATATCACACGGGCACGGAGCGGAACGGAGCCAGAGACGCGCGGGGCGGAGGAGGGTGCGAGGGGGGCGGAGGGGGATGGGGGGGTTCAGGAAAACGCTTAGACCTAATCCACCTGAATAATCGACTGAGCTTCAGAGGAGCAGAAGAGCAGAAGGGCTGGGGGAGGGGGGGGGGGGGGAGCAGGGGAAGCTTAAACTTCAGATGTCAGAGAGAGAAAGGGAGAGAGATCCTATCAACACGAGCTCCGAGATCAGAAACAGATTTCACTTTGAAAAGAAAAAGAGTCCATTAAATAAATAATTAAATACTGTAGTCGTGTTTTGCTTGGATATACTAGAAGATAGTTCGCTTTCAGACCCGACGAACGCAGTTTCCACCAAAACATGGTATCGGTGCTAAAAAGTCTCTCACCCAGGTGAAAAAGTGAATTTTCAGACAGGATAATATAACATCATTTATTTTTTTTATAATACGTAATGCTTCTCATCTCCCGATCCAAGCTTTGTTTTTTTTGTTGTTGTTTTTTTAAATATGCATAGGCAGTTATATTTTAATCAGATAAATTAGAAACATATTTGCTAATTACAGTTTCATGCCCTTTCATGTCCGTGGTGTCCGTTATTTTTTCGAATTTAAATCTTTTAACGATCTTAACTGTCGTTCAGATGAAACTTGACCAATTTATATTTCACATGAAAAGACATAAACCAAAAGTATATTATTCTAATATGCAAAATTGTTAAAATATTGCAACATGAATTCAACATGGTTACGGACACTACAGATATTCTACCATTTAAGCTTTTACTAAAAAAAATATATATATTGCGTAAGCAACTTATTTGGCCTCACACATTTTCTGTATTAAATGTATAACAAAAAAATTATAAAATACGCGTTATGGCACATTTTTTAGATCGAAACTGACCAAAAAAAAATGTAGACATCGTGAAAGCACAAAAAGTATCCTCGGCTCATTTCCAGTGATCCAGTCCCAGGTCTTTACGGATTATTAGGCGGGACGGGACCGTGCTCCAGATTTCGTGGAGGTGGAGCGGAGGGAAAGAGTAAGACGACCCCGACAGAAGAAGACAGATGATCACAGCAGGGTGGCCACTGACACACAGACATCGGGGCCTAATGGACGACCTCATCGAGGTCGAAGGTCGTCGTCCTTTAACCCTTTGTCCTAACCTGTCCAAACAGGACCACCTTGTGGTGAGACAAAGATGGAGGAGCTCAGGGTAGACGTCTAACCCCTTACCCCAGGTCTGTTTTAGTAATCATTGGCAGACGGTAACTTATTAAGCTACGTACTGAATTAAGCTTCAATATACACACAAACACACACACACACTCTCTCATTTTTGTGTACAATAATGAACTTTTCTGTATGATGATGAGTGCCAATACTTTTGAAACTAGGACACTTAAACCACATTCCCATTCTCCAACCAATCAGGCATCAGCACTGTAGCGATTCCAGGTTCCAGTATCCAGTAATGAAATAAATTAATAGCTAAGGGGCGGAGCTAAAGGCGTTGCTTGGTGCTGATTGGTCACGTGTACTGAGAGAGAAGCGTCACGCATCATCATCATCATCATCATCTTATTCCTTTTATTTGTACCTATTGAACATGCCATAAATGATACTGGAAGTCATCTTCATTGTTTGCTATGAAGAAGCCACGCCCCCTTTGCTGAGCCTGACGAAGATAGAGACCACACCCCCTTTTATTGGGACCGACAGACAGAAAGGCCACGCCCCCACAAACAATATGAGCCCTTATTTAGAACAAACGGTAAATGGTAATACAGTTTGGCAGCTGCAGCAGCATTAAGGAAGGAGGAAACACACACACACACACGCACACACACACACTAAAGCCAGCTACGTCTGTTTAATACACCGCTATCGATCCGCTGACCCGACACACTACACACAGATCGATCGTCCAGTCCAGAACAGCCTCAAGAGTCAGAGCAGGACTCTCCAAGAGTGTGTGTTTGTGTGTGTGTGTGGGTGTGTGTGTGTGTTACAAGCTAGGGCACTTCACATGCATTTCCAATTTAAAGATGAAAAGAATATTAAAATGTCTGGCACCTCATACCGCTGTCCAGCACTGCGTTTGTTACAAACACTCCTCAGAACTTCCCAAAGCAGACGAGACGGTTTGACACGAACATGCCAGTGCGTTAATGAACAAACAAACAAACAACAGCCATCCGGACGACATAACAAGAATGTTATTAACGACGGTAGCAAGAAAAAAAGGGAGCCGCATTCAGTTTGGTTTTTAAAGCAGCCGGTGCCGAGAGGAATCCTAAATTACGGTTAAGTCAGGTTCAATGTCAATGTCTGTTTACATGTCTTTTCTAAATGTTTTGATTGTTTTTAGATGCAGAAATATGACTAGTGTTGTAAATTGGTAATATTGTTAATATTTTTGGGTGGCTGGAACGGATTATCTGCATTTACATTATTTCCTATGGGACAATGCGTTTCACAAGACAACATGGCCGCGAGAGTAGCGCGTCCTGCAGTCCGCTCCTCTTCAGATTTACTGTAACCCTGGAGTTTAGTCGCGTTACACATTACAAGTCCCAGAGTTTAGAATGCCAGATGAGGCTCTAATGGAAAGCAGCGTTTTTTCTCCCACATCTGCTCCATCTCATCCACAGCTGATAACGGCACGTATCTCCTGCACCTGGACTCGACCCCCAGCATCAACCTCCCACCGCTCTCGTTAATAACCGCCGGGTTTTTCCAATCGAACTGAGCTAATCCGGTTATTCACAAACAAATTTCACACAACGTGCCACGCTGCCCCCACCGCCTCCCGCTCCTCCACCGAGGTGATTTAATCTGCGCTTGTTTGGAAGTCGGTTAGAGATTCCAGATGTGAGCACTCGAGCGAAATTATCTGGTTTAGAGCTAAAAGCAAAGAAGAAGAAAAAAAAAACACACATGATGAATAGAATCGATCGACGAAAACCCTTAGAAACGATTCCCAAAAATTTTCAGCCATTACTCTTCTGCTTATAATAAAACACTCCATGGTGATATGTTACAGGAAAATAATCAACAGTTGAGCGGTACGGAAATGACTGCTCCGAAGTCTTTTAGTCCTCTCACACCACAACAACTTGCCAACTATTAACCTTTCGTCGCATGCTGCTTCATGGACCGCCTGCTTCACGTTTAAAACCCCGGCCTCACAGGAACTCCTTAAATTCCCCAAATATGTGGAAATGGCTTGGAGCGAGGTCAAGACTCTACAGTGGATGAGACAATAACTCCCAGCCGAGTTCCTGTGATGTGCAAGTGGTCCAGTGGGCAGTAAAATCGTGCATACAATACTGGAATACTTGGACTAAATTAGTTGTGTTTGACTGATGGGCCTTCACTGCTGACAAAATTAGCTACTCTTTTTTAGCTACTCTAGGTAATGTTACGATGTACCCACGAATAACTTACGATGTACTCTCGACTCTGCTAACAACCATGCCGAACTGTAACAGACTGTCTAAGAACTTTAGAACCTTAAGGACCACCCTACGACACTTCATGGTTTTCTAGGAATCGTCAAAACTGCTGAGATTTCTCCTGAGCAATTAGCTGCATATTTTTGTTTTCAGAGGATTTTCCTTCCTGTTCCTTTGGGTCACCTGTTACAAGAGACCTGGATCAATTCCTTCTTGCAAACTTTCCTCTTATTAACATTTAATGCCCAAGTTTCACGTCATCTATCTCGGCACAGCCAGCCAACAATAAGCGCAGAGTGAACGGTCTAGGGCCGAGCCTCACATCACTTCATCCTCCCTAACTGGCCTCTGTGGATCCATTACGAAAAGGCACGAACCACCTATGAAGCCCCGAAAAAAAAGCCACTACAAATAATTTAAGCGTCGCGAGCCAAACCGAACTTCCTGACTTTAAAGCTATTTTGACAACACGATGCATCTTATAACGACGTTGAGGTTTGAGGACAGAGAGCCAGCGGAGCCGCAGTTCTGCTTCGTCTGCACTGGTTTCGGTGATATTTTGATTTGAACTTTAACAAGAAACAGGAGTAGAAATGAAACAGCTGATGGATTATGCCGTAATAGAAAGCTCGTTTAAAAAAGGTTGATTTATTTTCACTTCTGCAAACAAGGGTGGACAAACTTACACACACCCACAGCTTAACATCTCCACCACAGTCACATGGAGGCTTTTACACAAAGCTCCTGACACACACTGCCTGGATGAATAGATGTACCACACACTGCACACACGCACACACACACACACACACACACCCTGAGAACTTCCCTCAACAGTACGCTGGGTGACTCATCGCTTCAGGACAAATCGACTCGAGACTTCACTCTGACGAGAGAAAAGCACGAGATCTGAGGTCTTCCAAAATGATGCGACTGATCGAATGTCACAGCACGGTGTCACACCTCCTTTAATACGACTGACAGGTATAGAAGCCACGCCTCCTTTCCAAAAACTGATCAATACAGAAGGCACGCCTCTTTTACTAAGACTGACAGATACCCAAGCCACGCCTATTTAATTAGGACTGAAGGATACAGAAGCCCCACCGGCTTCACTAAGACAGATACAGAAGCCACGCCTCCTTTTCTGAGACTGACAGATTCAGGAAAGGAGGCACGGCTTTTAAGACTAACAGAACGATAAGCCACACCTCTGTTCCAAGAACTGATTAAAACGTAAACCACGCCCCCTTTTCTGAGACTGACAGGTACAGAAGTCAAACCTCATTTCCGATAACTGATTAATACAGAAGCCACGCCCCCTTTTTAAAGACTCACAGACACGCCCATTTTACTAAGACTGACAGATACAGAAGCCACGCCTTCTTTTCTAAGACTGACAGATACCCAAGCCACACCTATTTAATTAGGACTGAAGGATACAGAAGCCACACCTCCTTCACTAAGACAGATACAGAAGCCACGCCTCCTTTTCTAAGACTGACAGGTACAGTAAAGGATGCACGGCTTTTAAGACTAACTGATACAGAAGCCACGCCCCCTTTTCTAAGACTGACAGATACATAACCCACACCTCCTGTGTTGAGTGACAGATACAGTGGCCACACCTCCTACAGTGAGGTGTGATTAACAAGTTACACTGACAGGACAGTACTTTGAAGTTATGTGCATCATAGCCTTTCACATCACACACACACACACACACACACACACAGCCTACGTTTTGAGTTGGCATAATTCACACACTCCTGTGTGCCAGAGAAAGCAGCCAAAGCAGGTTTCTGTAAACAGCACAGAGTGGAGAACTTTCCATGCTTTCACGAGTGTGTGTGTGTGTGTGTGTGTGTGTGTGATCACATTAGATATATGAGTGAACAGGGAGAAAGGTGACGAAATGGAAGCAGAACCAGCCACACGTACACTCCTTTGTCTACACCAAAAATATTGGCACCATTTAGGAGAATAAGAAAAATCATTGCATAGGATTAAAAAAAAAAAAGTATATATATATATTTTCTAAAACATAGATTTTAGTTCCTTTTTTATTAAGGTATAAATCAGCTGTTTAACGACCTGACCATCATACTGGACAACACGCAAAGATTACACACACACGCACAGGGCCAGTAAGAAAGGATAGGCGACTCTCGGCCCCGGAGCGGAAGTCTCGGCTCAGACAGAAGCCGGCCGTGTGTTTTTGCTCTTTTCAACACGACATCTCCATGCAGCCACTTCCTGTTCCGGTGCCAACGCAATGGCACCACTTCCTGTCTGGGCCGCTGCCCTTTAGGATTTCCTGAGTCACTAGAAACGTCTAAAGGTCTTCCTAACACCACCACAGACAGAGAACACGTCTTAAATCGCTCTGAGGGAAAAGCTGATGCGGAATTTGTCAAAAAAGATTTGATTGTTAATTTGAGCGTTTTATTCCCTTTACACCACAACCTAACACGTTTTATTACTTTTACACCACAACCTGAAGCGTTTTATTCCTTTTATACCAAAACCTGAAACGTTTTATTACTTTTATACCAAAACCTGAAGCGTTTTATTCCCTTTACACCACAACCTAACACGTTTTATTACTTTTACACCACAACCTGAAACGTTTTATTCCCTTTACACCACAACCTGAAACGTTTTATTCCCTTTACACCACAACCTGAAGCGTTTTATTCCTTTTACACCACAACCTGAAGCGTTTTAATCCCTTTACACCCCAACCTGAAGCGTTTTAATCCCTTTACACCCCAACCTGAAGCGTTTTATTCCCTTTACACCACAACCTGAAGCGTTTTATTCCTTTTATACCAAAACCTGAAACGTTTTATTACTTTTATACCAAAACCTGAAGCGTTTTATTCCCTTTACACCACAACCTGAAACGTTTTATTCCCTTTACACCACAACCTGAAACGTTTTATTCCCTTTACACCACAACCTGAAACGTTTTATTCCCTTTACACCACAACCTGAAGCGTTTTATTCCTTTTACACCCCAACCTGAAACGTTTTATTCCCTTTACACCACAACCTGAAGCGTTTTATTCCTTTTACACCACAACCTGAAGCGTTTTAATCCCTTTACACCCCAACCTGAAACGTTTTAATCCCTTTACACCACAACGTGAAGCGTTTTAATCCCTTTACACCACAACCTGAAGCGTTTTATTCCTTTTACACCACAACCTGAAGCGTTTTTTAATCCCTTTACACCACAACCTGAAGCGTTTTATTCCTTTTACACCACAACCTGAAGCGTTTTATTCCTTTTACACCACAACCTGAAGCGTTTTATTCCTTTTACACCACAACCTGAAGCGTTTTATTCCTTTTACACCACAACCTGAAGCGTTTTATTCCCTTTACACCACAACCTGAAGCGTTTTAATCCCTTTACACCACAACCTGAAGCGTTTTTTTCCCTTTACATCACAACCTGAAGCGTTTTATTCCCTTTACACCACAACCTGAAGCGTTTTATTCCCTTTACACCACAACCTGAAGCGTTTTATTCCTTTTACACCACAACCTGAAGCGTTTTATTCCTTTACACCATAACCTGAAGCGTTTTAAGTCCTTTACACCACAACCTGAAACGTTTTATTCCTTTACACCACAACCTGAAACGTTTTATTCCCTTTACACCACAACCTGAAGCATTTTATTCCCTTTACACCACAACCTGAAGCGTTTGACTCTTTCTACACTACAACCTGAAGCATTTTTCAGGTTGTTTATGCGAACCATCGACTGTAGAGGAATGATCCATGTTGCTATGGAAACAATATGGCTTCATTCAGCACATTAGAACAAACCTGCCTTACTGTCCGCGTTTCCTTATCGAGCCAGCTCATCAGTCATGTTGTAGTGAGGTGCACTTTTCTTTCGCTCCAACAGAGCCGATCTAAGACACCCCTTAATTACTGCACACTTCATAACGCGGGAGCATCCACGTATCGATCGTTCACTCGTTCCACTGTCCACCCAAACAGCTAAGTTTCATCACGTCCACCTCCGAGCGTCCGTGGCAAAAAACAAGGCGGTCAATTTTCTTTTTGTGATTACACAATTAGCCCTTCCTGGATTTGGTGAGTCAGAGGCAGAGCGAGTCCTCCATGTCACGTTCCTGCCTGCGGTGCTTCTGCACAGACGCAGCTTTCAAACCCGTGACGGATTGCCCGGCCTGACGTTCCAATATCGCAGAGAGATCGGTTAAAAAAAAAAAACACAGCGCACGCTGAGAGGCTGTAAATCACGTCTGGGCGAGAGTGCGGTGACGTTCGGTGTATATTATCGGATTTATACACGCGATCGCGACGCAGGCCTCGAACTCAATCATCGTCTGCTGATTTTAAGAAATGCATAAAAGAAAAAAAATATCACTCATGAACTTTACAGATTTAGATTCTCCATTCGCACATCTGCACCCTGACCTTAAATCCGACACTTTTCACTCAATTTTAGTATAAATCCTAAACAGTTTTAAATTCAGACTCAGTGGCAAAACTTAAAAATAAATATAACCAATTACAGCACTACGGGAACAATCGCAAAATCCTAAAAAATATAATTGACCTTAATATTTGACATGACTAATGGTTTATTATAATAGATGAGGAAGGAAAATGTCTGACACAGAGCTGGAAAAAAGGAGACACGAACAAACAGTACGAGGTTCTGCGATTAAAGAAGAGACGTAAAGTGACACTGACGACATTTTAATCAGAGTCGAGTTTACACAGGACAGCTCGTTTGAAAAATGGAGATCAGCCGAGGTTTACACACTTAACATAAATTTGCATGAATTAACTTTGGGCAACGCTGCCAGGTTTGTCATGCATATTTTAAAACAAACATTTTGCTTTTAGTGAATTTATTCACTATATGAATATAATAACAAACTTTGTGCTTTCTTAGAAGGTCAAAAAATGTTTGATAAGATTCGTCTATTTATTACTTTAATTCTTAAACCGATAAATTAAGACTCATTTCAGAGACACACAGACAGACAGACAGACAGATGCTGAAGACAATCAGAGGGAAACAGACAAACAGATCCGGTACAGAGACAGACAGACAGACAGACAGACAGACATTCCACTCTTGCAGACAGACTGAGACAGACAGACAGATAGACAGACATACATGGAAATTCTGCTCACAGACAGACAGGTAGTCAGATAGACGTGGAGATAGACGAGGAGACCCTGTAGACAGAAAGACAGACAGACAGGTTCCAGAGACACGCAGACGGACAGGATGACAGACAGGCAGATGCTGTAGACAATCAGTGAGAAAAAGACAAGCAGACAGACAGACGTACATACATACAGGCAGATCCTGCACAAATATCCTGTAGACAGATAACAAGCAGACAGACAGACAGACAGACAGATGGATAGACAGACATACACGAAAATTTTGCTCACAGACAGCTAGGCAGACAGATAGACGGTGAAACCTTGTAAACAGACAGACAGACAGTCATATAGACAAATCCTGCACACAAACAGTTAGTCAGACAGACAGGCAGATCTTGTAAACAGTCAGAGAGACAGGCAGTCAGACAGACACATCTTAAAGACGGAAAAACAGACATATAGATACATAAATGCAGACGTGCAGAATAGGGAGACAGATAGATAGACAGATAGGCAGACAAAGACAAAGACAGATGAATCAATAGCTAGAGATACAAATATAATCAGATAATACAAAAAAGTTTGCTGAATAAGATCAATCCGATATACAAATATATAATTTTTATGAATTTTGCATAACGAGTTAGTTAAATATCTATATGAGAGTTGTTTTTATTTATTTTTGCAATAAAAACATTAATACAATATGTTATCGTTACCATACCACCAGCTCAGCTTCCTATAAGATGATGTTTTACGTAATTTTAAGGAAAGGAGCCTCCAGTGTCAGCGCTTTGTAGCGGTCGGAGGTAAGGTTGTAAGTTTAGGTTTAGCGCCATCTCCAGGACGGACGAGTTTACACGACAGGAGTAACAGGAACTACGGCGAGACTGACTGCAGGAGAAGAGGAATAAAACCTGAGGGACTGGAGGAACGCACGAACTGCACTGCAGCGGCGCTTCATCACGCCACCCCAGGTGTTTATTCCAATCTTTAAAGGATCATGTGACCACGACAAGCCAATCACAACGCATCGGAGGTTGCGGCATCCGTCTGCATTCGCATGACAACATTTACACAACCTGTCCTGCTCGAGAGCGTTCCAAAAAAACGAAAACAGTGAACACTGTGTGTGTGTGTGTGTGTGTGTGTGTGTGTGTGTGAGAGAGAGCGAGCGTGTAAGTGCATGCATGTAAGGCAGAAATTATTAACAATTAAAACCTCCACCTAAAACACCATAAAGAGGAAACCAGCAAATTCCATTTTCCCTACCCACAATGCACCAGGGACTCAGCGCTCTTATTTTCATTCTCTCTCTCTCTCTCTCTCTCTCTCTCTATCGCTCTCTTGTTCTTTCTCCCTGGAGGAGGACAGAGGAGAGGAGTGGAGCGATGAGGTCAGTGTGTTTTTATTATAGAACTCGAGCGCAGAACTAAAGAAGCGTAACTCAAACACTGAACACATGGAGATCGCTTTGGATCTCCTACATCTTCTGGCTAAAAGGAAAAAAAAAAGAAAAGAAAAAATCTCTGCAACTGATTGAACGGCTTGAACTTTTTCTCCTTTAAAGGTCCGGCCTTCCACGTGAGCTTTCTACGTCCTCGCCAGAACACAGACGGCTGAGGCGTCTACGCTGATCCGTGCCCATTTAAAGCGCTGTTTTTATCCAAGCCGCTGAAAAAGGATCTGAACACGAACGCATCTGATCACTTCTCCTCCGTTTTCAGTGTTTTTAAAGAGGAGAAAAGAAAAACACTGTTGAGAACATGTTCACCATTTAATAACCACGTTTTACATTTCGGTTTGTCAGCACACCCTCGTGGGAAAGCGACAGATTATATATCGATCCTCAAAGCCATGGAGGTGTAACAGCAGGACACCAAGTAATTTGTGTCTAAACACACACACACACCTGAAGCCAGGGGGCGGAGCCTGCCGCCATATTGGTATACTCATCTATATCAGGTGGTCTGGTTTTGAATAAATTTTGCTTTTAAATAGTCCAGCTACACTCTGCTCATGAGTCTAAATTAGCAGCACCTGTTTGAGGTCGTTAGCCGTCATAAAGACACCTGTGCACCTCACAATCAACCAAAGTCTAAGTAGATACATGGGGTATCAGTGATGCTAAGGATGGTGAAGAATCAGCCCAGAACTACACGGGAGGAGCTGGTCAATGCCGTGAAGAGAGCTGGGATCATCGTTTCCAAGGCTACCATCAGTAATACACTAAGACGTCATGGTGTAAAATCCTGCATCGCACGGAAGGTTCCCCTGCTTAAGTCAGCCCATGTCCAGGCCCATCTGAAGGGACCATCTGGATGATCCAGAGGAGTCATGGGAGAAAGTCCTGTGGTCAGATGAGACCAAAGTAGAACTTTTTTTGGAGGAAGAAGAATGATGAGTATCATCCCAATAACACCATACCTACAGTGAAGCATGGGGCTGGAAGCATCATGCTCTGGGGGTGTTTTTCTGCATAGGGGACAGGACGACTGCACTGTATTGAGGAGAGGATGAACCGGGCCATGTATTGTGACATATTAGGCAAAAACCTCCTTTCCTCAGTCAGAGCATTAAAGATGGGTCGTGGCTGGGTCTTCCAACATGACAATGACCCAAAGCACACAGCCAGGAACACCAAGGAGTGGCTCCGTAAGAAGCATATGGACTATTTAAAAGCAAAATAACTGGTCTTTGAGGGTCAGAAATCTGGCTGATAAGCAAGTGATCAGATATTTATTTGACACAAAAAAATCATACAATGTGATTTCCGTATTTTTCTTTTTTAGATTCTGTCTCTCGCAGTGGAAATGCACCTACGCTGAAAGTTGTACTGTAGACCTCTCCATGATTTCTAAGTAGGAGAACTTGCAAAACCACAGGGTGATCAAATACTTATTGACCTCACTGTATACACACACACACACACACACACACACAGGGGCACACTACATGCATGGCATGGCTGACATCAAGAATGTGCAGCAGATGTTTATTAAGATGACAAAAGTGCTTCTTTACCAGAATATCTGCTGCGTATTCCTGAGTTTAACCGCGCGTGTGCATCACTGTATACAGACATCCACGTATAGAGAGAAGAGAGACGACTTCAAGATAGAAGATACAACCTCAAGCAAGATACTAGAAGTGCTGAGACGCACAACTCAAACTCAAGCCTCAAACACACACTCACTAAAATAAGTACTTGGATGACATTTTAACAACTTTCCATTCACCTCACACACTCAGTTTCCACAAGAGTCTTATCAGATTGCGAAGCGAAGTGTGCGTGTGTGTGAGTGTGTGTCTGTGTACGAGAAATGCACACATTGGCTAATATTCAGCCTGTCACGTCCTCCGAAAGAGAACATGTTTTTGTGAAAAACGCACAAAAAATGCAGCGTTCCCTCATTACTGAAACCTTTCGGTTTTCCTCTCACGCGCCGGAGAGAAAGACGAGCAGCGTCTCCTAGACAGACGTCGAAATCGGAACTCTCGCGAGGGACCAACGCCGTCGCAGATAGGCATGCAGAAGTGTTTTGAGGAAGCAAACTTCCAATGATGCACTCATTCCTCTACGAGCGCCATCAGGCCCGGGGGAACTTCCCTTTTAACTGCTGCGCTTTTGTCCTAGACCTCAAACGCATGACGCACGACGCATACACTTCATTCAGCCAGACGATCAATGAGGCTATTAATCTACTGAATAACAGCCAGGACAGGATTATCCCTAGCACGCAAAGTCATTCATGGCTCCCGTGGGCGTGGCCTGTCCAAAGAAAGACAACAAGCAGCTATAAATATCTCCTAAAGCTAACCAGTTAAACACAAATTCAATAACGAGGGAACCGGTTCCACCGACGTGCTCGGCTTCGTTATGGGGTTGGCACAGAGTTAGAATAAAGGTGATTTTCTTTTTTATTATTATTATTATTATTATGCCTAATGTCTCGACCCGTATTTAAAAAGAGGCGTATGACAGGGTGAGATAAAACCGCGGTTATAAGTCTGTCTTCAGTTGCCTTTAGTCCCAGAAACAATTGTGTTTATAGTTCCCTTTTGGTTTTTCCAGGAAAGTTTCCGTACAAAAAATTGACACCCCTGCGCTGTTCAGTTCTCTGATCAGATAGGGTAATGTTTCCATAGCAACAACACAGACGCTCCAAGATACATTTAAAAATAAAAGTTGTTTTGTTTTTTTTTCACAACAGAAAGAAAACATGCATTTGTTGATATGGTCCATATGTTTTGTTGTGGTAGGAGATGTTTAACTAACAATTATGGAAGGAGTCTCCAGTATCAGCGTTTGGTAACATGCGGTATAAAGTTTAAAATGCTTAACGTACTTAACATTTCATCTTTTTTTTTTTTTTATCTATTTCATCTTGAGAGAGAACAAGAATGACATAAAATGACTGGTTACATCATTTACATGAGAACTAGTTTCTTGAATGGTTTATAATATTAAATGTAATTATTATAAAATGCTGAAAATAATACAAAAGTTCTGTTCCCACATCATTCAGGCATCGCAAATTCGAATTTGGATTAAGCCACTACCATTCATCTGACATGTTGTGCTGCCTTGTCAAAACGCGCTACTGTAGAGCAAACCGGTATCATTATAAAAAATTTTAAAAAACTATTTCTTTAATATTTCTACAGTTTTCTTCATCGCACCATTATCATCCAGGGTTGTGCACCAAAAACATGAAATATTTTCTTTTTATAAATCAAAGCCTTGCAATAAAAAAAAGATTTTTTTATGTTTAAATTTATTAGGTAGCGTATTTCGACACGTGTGTGGAACCTCTTTGTTTTTCTTCTTCTTTTTGTTGTTTAACGGTGGTTGGAATCCAGTAGATTGGTTACATTACTGTCAACTGTACGTCTCGTTCTCACTCGTCTTCCCGACCTTTTGAAGCTGATTTTCCAGACCAGACTTCCTTAAAAATGTCCAATGCATCCTTCCCTGATCTTGTCTTGTCTTAGTGTGCAGAACATCTCATAAGAGAGTTATGCTTTAATAGTAGGAGGGGCATACTCGCCTGTCAATCACAGTGACACCAGCCAATCACTGGTGTCTGTGAGCTCATGCATGTGGAAGTGGGTAGATAGCACTTTCCTCAGTGATGCAGCACTCGTCTCTCATGAAATAGACGTGCGCGCACACACACGCACACAGCACTACCCATGTGCTATTTCTTACCTAACATCCACATCGTGCATAATGATTCAGGCAATGTTGCCAAAATGTTATAAAACAGCCAACATGAAGGAAACAGTAGGGGAAACACTAATGTTGGAGAAACTCTCAGGTTACTTTCTCTCTCTCTCTCTCTCTCTCTCTCTTTCATTATGGAGATTGGGAAACCATTTTAACACAGAATTATGCACAATCTGGCAACCCTGTTGTTGATCTCCACCATGCACAGTTTAGAAATAAAGATCAAACAAAAAAAACAAAAGCAAACAGCTTTACACAAGCACTGTAGAGAAGAAGTACACGGAACAGGAATCGTGCATGAGCTAGTGTGTGTGTGTGTGTGTGTGTTGATCACACTGTACCACACTGTAACTGTAAGGATGATTACCTGTTGGCTCCGCCTCCTCTGCGCGCGCGTCGCTCCCTCTCCCAAGTTGTCGGTCCGAATGCTCCGGTAATCTCCCTCTCTCTCTCTCTCTCCCTCTCTCTCTCTCTCCGGTCCGGGTGCGCTGCACTCTGCTGCTCCGCAGGGCGCGAGACGCTCAGTTTATTTCACGCGGAGGCTCGAGGGAGAACGCGCGCGCGCGCGCTGCGCTGCGTGACCGAATCAGGCGCGGCGCCGAACCCACTGCTGCACGCGACCGGAGCGGAGCGCGAGCTCACAGCCTGCGAGCACAGCGGCGGCCATCGCGGTCACGTGACCACTGGTGGAACCCCCACAAAGTCCCGCCTACACCACCACAAGCCCCGCCCACTGAGTCACTTAAGGTCAAGGGTGTTAATAATATTATTATTATTATTAAAGTTACTATTATCTTTTAAATATTATGTAACTTTTTACTTTATATACTATATATTTGTGTCAAACTACAATTTGCAGATAAATATAATGGGGGCTTTTTATTATTATAATTATTATTAATAATAAAAATATTATTATTAATAATAATAATAATAAATAATAAACTGCCATTATTTTTTATAAAAGAAATTATATAAAGAAAAGGGTAAAATAAAATTTTAAACTAATAAAAACATAATAAAAATAATAAGAAGAAGGAAAATAAACTATTTTTTTACTTTTAAAAGTAAAAGATTAAATCACATTTAAAAATATTAGCAACTTAATAATAATAATAATAATAATAATAATAGAGTTGCTATTACGGTATAAAGCTTAAGACAAAACTACAAACTAAGATTATAAACTAAAATATTTGGGATGTATCAACTGAAAGAAAACTCATCATCGTCTATTCAGGATCGCGGGGGAGCCTGGAGCCTATCCCAGGGGTCTTAGGGCACGGGGCAGGGTACACCCTGGACAGGGTGCCAATCCATCGCAGGGCACACACACACATACACACACACTCATTCACACACAATGGGCGATTTGGGACTGTGGGAGGAAACCGGAGTACCCATTAGACACCCACCAGGCCCGGGGAGATCATGCACAGACGGGAATCAAACTTGGACCCTGTAGGTGCATGGCGACAACGCTAACCACTACACCACCGTGCCGCCATGAGTGAGAGTGGGTACATTTTTAATTATAATTTTAAGAAGAAGAAGTAGCGTGTATGGGTATATATAAATGTATCTCCAGTGAAGGGCAATCTTAATCCTTCAGTATACCGAGACATCCTGGACAATGCTGTGCCTTCAACTTTGTGGCAACTGTTTGGTGACGGCACTTTTGCAGGAAAAGCAAGACCAAAACTGACCTCTGCTGCAGAAGAGAAGTTTATTCAAAGTTACCAGCCCTTAGAAATCACCAGTTAACAAACAGCACCTTAAATTAGAACTGCTACTGTTCAAATGAGATTACTGCACATTTTGTTTTAGAATGTAGAAAGAAATAAAAACCACCCAGTCCGATCCCACAGAAAAGCCAATGCAGCACAAATCGCTGAGAAAGGTCAATTCTGGCCATAATAGAAAGGCACCAAATCAACCAGTATACCACAGCCCACTGCACATGAGGTCCAGCAGGCGAAGAGCCCAGGACCAGCGACACGGCCTCCAAACTCCTGAGATCCCAATCCGATCGAACACCAAAATGATGCACAGGACAAATGAGTCCAGTCCATAGAGGCCCCGCCCTGCAATCAGAGCACCGAAAGGATCCGCTGCCAGACACCACAGCACACCTCAGAAGTCTCGCGGGACCACGCCCGAGGCGCCAGAGCTGCCCATGAGGGAAACCCAAAACCTGGGTGGTTAATACTTTCAATATTATCTGTGATCGGTGTATATAATTATTCACTTAGTATTATTTTATAATGTATTAGTTACTACTAGTAATTTAACACAACAAAAACAGAATTGGGATAAATATAGCACAGTGTTACTATAATAATAATAAGAAGAAGAAGATTAAACATTACAATAATAAGATAAAAAATCAAATTATTTGAAAAAAATTCCAGTTGTTATTTTTTAAATAGTTTTGGTATTTATATTACTTACAGTTTTTTCTTTTTTTAATTTAGTATATAATCTGCACATGATGACAATAATACAATTAGTATTTTACTGTCATATTATTATTATTATTATTATTATTATTAATAATAATAATAATAATAATAATAATTATGATAATGAGGATTATTATTATTGTTGTTGTTGTTGTTGTCGTAATCAAAGAGAAATGTTCTGCTCTTTGTATTGTTCCTGTGGTGTAAACAATAGAGAGGAACTTAACAAAAATTAAACAGAGTAAAAATAAAGAATAAAAAGATTAGAATAAGGAGAATAAAGAGTGTGAGTTAATAAATCCGGTCAGATGTACAGAGCAGGGAAACCCACAGAGAAACCCAAACCCACATTGAACATCAATACAGTGAGTGTGACGGTGGTGTGTATCTGTATCTGTTAGTCACATGGGGGTCTTTTACACTTTACACTTACGAGACATAACGTCTGGTTTAATTCAAGCAGGTGTGGGAAAGCGGCGATGGCAGAGGAACTGACGTGTCGTGATGTGTTTACAGTCAGCTGAGTCCTAACGGTTCGGGAACCTGTAGACCAGAGAAAGAGCTCGGGTTGATCTGATTGGGGTTACAGGTACTGTTTTAAAGTAAATTATTAAAATCATTTTAAATAAATGATGATACGAGCCATTATGACTAGAATTGAGTGTTTAGGGACTGGTGTGGAAGTTTATTCCCCTCCCCCCCTTTATAAGTTTCCCCCTCATTCTAATCCTATTTTTGGGCGTGGCCTGAAAAAAAAACAGCAGCCTACTGTACATCCCACTGTCGGGTTTACACACACACACACACACACACACACACCACTGTTGTTTAAAACGTGTCTGAGTTTAATTTGCGTGTTTCCTGCTTCTGCTTAGCTACGTTCGCAGATTAGCAAAGCAGGCTAACTGGACTAGCATTTTTACGATCGTTCCATCTGCCTCTTCTGAGTGTTTTATTCTCCAACATCTCTTTATACACACATGTAACGAATGATGGTTAACAGTAAATATGGAACATTTCATAATGATGTTTTTAAAGTTAATGTTGTTAGCAAATAGCTACAGTAAAGTGCCTAAAGAGTAAGAAACGTTGATGACGATGATGATAAAAGAATGTCTCGAGGAACAGTGATTAGCCCTGCTAGACCGCTGCAGTGGACCAACGTTGGGTTTATCGTCCAAAAAAAAGCCCAGGACATCACACAATGCGATATATTTTTCAGGACAGGTCGTGAGAAAACCGCGACAGGTAGCAACTGGTAAAACGGACTATAATTAAGTCTAATTGCTGTTCATTTTGTACACTGATGGGAGTGTGAGAAGGACAGCTAGACAGGGTGGATTTCTCTCTGCCGCGTTGTGCGCTCATGTTTAATTCATCAGCGGTATTGTGTGACTCTGCGGTCAACCACAGCTGAAGTAATTGCATGAAGTGGTTCATGTGTTATTTCTATGATCTTCCCCATGGGAAGCTAATAAGGAGAACGGTGTGTGGTAATGCTAACACGCTAACCCTCTATTATCTCAAAGTGCTCGGTATTTCTCGTGATTGCGTGACGTTGGCCAAATTAAGGACCTCTGCAGGAATGTCGGGGTCCGTTAAGGGATCTCCACAGGGGCTTTAGAGCACTCGCTTGAGCAAACTCCATCCTTGTTGCCCTTGTTTAATTGCGGCTTAGCCTTTTGTTTGGCGCGCCGGAATCGGCCGCGAGCGGGTCGTGATTTTGACGGGTCACGAGGCTTGACTCTTGGAGGGAAGAAAGTTGCTGGGAACATGCAACTTGTGGAGATGCTATCTCAGCCTGGGAAAGAGTTAGCACTATTAAGCGTCTTCATGCTACATCAAAGATGAGCATGTTAGTTTAAGTCTCTCTCACACGCACGCACGAACCCGCACCGCTCTCGCTGCGCTGTTTGGGCTGCGGGACCGAGCTGTAAAAAGCTCGAACGCTGTTTAATTATCTCAGCTGCGCTTTCTGAGAAGCGTTTTTCCAGCGCGCGCCGGACGGTGAAATGGGCTTTGTGGGGTTCGGACTGTCTAAGCGTATGTGGTAAGCTGTATGGAATGTCTTAAATGACTCCCAGATGTGGGCAGTGGCCGGCGTTAACCCTTCAGCTGCTGACGCGGAGACAGAGATGATCTATACGTCTGGTGTGGAGTTGCAGTCTCGGGCTCTGATTTGTGTAAAAACGAATGCAGAATGAGGACTGTGTGTTTCTCATGAGCAGAGCAGCACTGAATCTGTCATAAGTGATACGCGATGCACATTAGACATTTCTAGCTGAGCAGCGCGATTTGCCTTTGCAAACAAAATGTACAGATTCTGGTAGAGGTGTGCAACCAGCGAAATAGGGATGCGACACAAATGTCAAGTCAAATAGGAAATGAAGCTGGCGGGAGGCGGGGGGAGACAACATCAGTATTCATATAAATGTGTGTGATGTGTCTCAAGCATTCTTTCTTTTATCCTTAATAACCACCTGGTCAAGAAAGGTCAGCAATTATATATATGATAGGAAGACCACCAGGGGTCAAGAGCAAGTAAACCTGGCTGTGCTGTCTGGGTGGGAGGGGCATCATCTCTCACTCTCCTGTCAATCACAGCCGCGCAAGCCAATTGATGGTCACGTGTACAATTTGTGCAGATGAACAGAGGCAGGTTTAAACAGTACTGTAAGTCAAAAAAAATAATCACTAACAAGTTAAAAAGTTTCGCTTTACGCTTATATCAAAATATTGCGTTCCTGTTAATGATGACAAGCACTGGTCCTGTGGTTAAGAAAAAAAAAAAAAAAACGTCGGGTATCAGACCACACGCTCACACCTGTGATGCTGGCAGCAGTAAAGGGGATGTGGAAACGTTTTCATTCACACTTTTCCTCCACTTGACATCATTCATTCAGCTTTTGTCACATGTTGTCACAGCGACTGGAAATGTTAGCGATGTTTATTTGTTAGATCACAGCCCGAGTGCACACACTTCTTAGCAAATGGACATAAGTTATATACAGAAGGTAAGCTGCATTTACTGTACATCGACAACCAGTTCGGGTTTTTTCCAAACTTCTAAGATAAAGATTTACAGTTATATACAAGGGGCATTCAAGGTCAAAGTAGGACTATTAAAAGGGAGTAAAAACTGCCTCTATTTCTCTATATAATCCCCTGCTACACTAATACACTTATCCCAGTGTTTCACTGGTGCTTGGACACCATCAAGGTGGAAATACAGCATTCACCAACACCACTTGCACATTACAGGAACTCGGCTGGGAGTTATCGCCACATCACTCGTGCACGTCTAAACCTCGCGCTAAGCCATTTACACATGTGTGGAAAAGTCATTAAAGGAGTTCCTGGGCGTTGCAGAGCAGTAAGGGACGTTTCTACTGTACCTTGACGGGGAGATGTTACTCTCAGGACTGTGTTCTGTTATTCTGCACGAATCGAAAGTCCCGCTTTGACTTGAAGCTCGTAGTTTTAACATAATTGTTTTTTTTTTTATAATTTAAAATAAAGAATTGTGACTGTTGGAGATCAAACATAAAACTGAATACATCTTTAATCTTCATAGTTAGATCAACCTGATTTATTTCGCTTGGAATTCATGAGAAGATTGGTGATTGCGGTGATATATCTAAAACGCACACTCACACACTCATACACTCACCTGGAGTGTGTCAACACATCCACTCATACAATTATTTGGCGTTATAGAAGAGTATAACATCAGCCTGCTCCAGGAGCCGATGATGGACGCACTGTGCAGCCGTCCACTGGAGAAAACGTCCGGCCTGTGCGCGAGCACCACGTGCGAAATCTTGTTAAGCGTCATCTGAAAACACTCGGGAAGCCGTCATAAAGCCTTTTCCCCGAGTTTTGACACATCGTCGTCGTTAACTTTATGACAACGCTTACTCCAGCTTTACTGTTGTGGCTGGCACTTTATAGGCGCACAAACACGCCTACGGTTATTTTACTGGAGGAGCAGCGAGCTTAATGTGTGTGTATTAGAGGCAGGAGAAATGTTCAGGAGGGAGGAGGCCACGTGTGTATGTGTGTGTGTGTGAGTGCCTGGGAGAGCGAGATGACTGATATTCTTTGGAGAAACGAACTCAAATGCCCTCTCTCTCTCTCTCTCTCTCTCTCATCTTTCTGCGGTCGGCTGCCTGCCAAGTCGAAGCAGTGGAATGAGGCCCATTAGATGGACGTATAACAATAGACAGAACCGAATGAACAAAGAGGAGAGGAAAAGTAAATGTTAAGAGAGAGAAGAGATGAAGTGCAGAGAAGAGAAAAGAGGAGGAAAAAAGAAATGTAGAGAAGCTAAGTGCATAAAAACGCAAAGGAAAGGAAAAGAAAGAGAAATATGGAGAAGAAGAGAGAAAAAAAGTATAGAACAGAAGGTGTAAAATATAAGGAAATAAGAGAAGATGAAAAGGAGAAGATGTTAGAGAATAGATAAGGGTGAAGGAGAAAAGAGCAGAGCAATGAAAGGCTATAGAAATGAAATAAAGAAAAGAAAAGAGTGGATTAAAAACCAGTGAGAAAGGCAATGTAAAAAAACATGAAAGGCTGTAGGAGGGGGAAAAAAGAAAACGAATCAGCATTGTTCCTTTTAAGAATTTGAGAGATCTTATAAGAATCGCTGCTGCATCACGTTTTCCTTCGATCACCAGGTTGTAGTCGAGCTACACTGAAAAGCAACAGCTATCTCTATTCATGTACCGTTCACAGGTCTGTTTTATGTCTCATTCCTATTATATACGCGCACCTGTAAAGCTCACGGTTCATTATTTAGGATCTAATCTTAAACTCAAGTCTCTGCACGGAGCTACTGGAGGACGTTCAGACGCTAGCAGTGAGCTAAAACTCAGTTTTCATCATCATGCTGAGCCACACTGTCTGCCAACGAAACAGCCGAGAGGAAGGAAAAACTCACAGACTGGGGCGTAACAAGGCCTCAGTGCACTCACACACACACACACACATACGCACGCACATATTCACGAGCCCAATAAACCCGAGCAGCTCAGTAAACTGCAATTAAAGGCCTGAACACTAATTAGGTGGAAATTACAGCTTGTTAAACGAGAGCTGGCTCGAGCACACAGCACTGAACAAGATGGCTGCAACGTCTAGACACCTCGACACTGGAGCCTCATATCGCATCACACAATCACCTGTTATTAGGTGTATAATATAAATAATGCAGTAGCACCATCTGTATCTGATCAGTGATAGAACTACAGCTGTGTTTGTCTTCAGATTTATACCTAAAGTGAGCGTTAAATGTGATTTTTTTTATTAGCTAATATTTTGTTGCTAGATTAATTAATATTTTGTCCTGATAAAACATTGGCTCATAATTTGTTTTGCTAGATAAGCTAATATTTTATCTCGCTAGATAATTAGCTAATTTTTTTTGCTAGATAAGCTAATATTTTATCCCGCTAGAACATTAGCTAATATTTTTGTTTAGCTAGAACATTGGATGATATTTTGTTTCGCTAGGACATTAGCTACTATTTTTTCCCACTAGAACATTAGCTAATATTTTGTTTTGCTAGAATATTAGCTAAGATTTTGTTTTGCTAGAACCTTAGCTAAAATTTTGATTTGCTAGAACATTAGCTCATATTTTGTTTTGCTAGAACATTAGCTAATATTTTGTCCTGATAGAACATTAGCTCATATTTTGTTTTGCTAGAACATTAGCTAATATTTTGTCCTGATAGAACATTAGCTCATATTTTGTTTTGCTAGAACATTAGCTACTTTTTTCTTCCACTGGATCATTAGCTAATATTTTGTTTAGCTAATATATTAGCTTATATTTTGTTTTGCTAGAACATTAGCTCATATTTCGGTTTGCTAACATATTAGTTAATATTTTGTTTTGCTAAATTAGCTAATATTGTACAACATTGGGGAATCTTTTGCTTTGCTAGAACATTAGCTACTATTTTTTCCCACTAGAACGTAAGCTAATATTTTGATTAGCTAGAACATTAGCTGAAATTTTGATTTGCTGCAACAGTAGCTCATATTTTGTTTTGCTAGATTAATTCATATTTTGTCCTGATAGAACATTCGCTAATATTTTGATTTGCTAAAACATTAGCTCATATTTTGTTTTGCTACATAAGCTAATATTTAGTTTTTTCTAGAACATTAAGTAATATTTCATTTTGTCAGAACATTAGCTGATATTTTTGTGCTGATGGAACATTAACTAATATTTTGTTTAGCTAATATATTAGCTTATATTTTGTTTTGCTAGAACATTAGCTCATATTTCGGTTTGCTAACATATTAGTTAATATTTTGTTTTGCTAAATTAGCTAATATTGTACAACGTTGGGTAATATTTTGCTTTGCTAGAACATTAGCTACTATTTTTTCCCACTAGAACGTAAGCTAATATTTTGATTAGCTAGAACATTAGCTGAAATTTTGATTTGCTGCAACAGTAGCTCATATTTTGTTTTGCTAGATTAATTCATATTTTGTCCTGATAGAACATTCGCTAATATTTTGATTTGCTGAAACATTAGCTCATATTTTGTTTTGCTAGATAAGCTAATATTTTATCTCGCTATAAAATTAGCTAATTTTTTTTCGCTAGATAAGCTAATATTTTATTCCGCTAGAACATTAGCTAATATTTTTGTACTGATAAAACTTTAGCTCATATTTTGATTTGTAGAACCTTAGCTAAAATTTTGTCCTGATAGAACATTAGCTCATATTTTGTTTTGCTAGAATTTTAGCTAAAATATTTATTTGCTAGAACAGTGGCTCATATTTTGTTTTGCTAGAACATTAGCTCATATTTAGTTTTTCTAGAACATTAACTAATATTTTGTCCTAATAGAACATTAGCTTATGTTTTGTTTTGCTAGAACATTAGCTACTTTTTTCTTCCACTGGATCATTAGCTAATATTTTGTTTAGCTAATATATTAGCTTATATTTTGTTTTGCTAGAACATTAGCTCATATTTAGATTTGCTAAAACATTAGTTAATATTTTGTGTTGCTAAATTAGCTACTATTTTGTCCTACTAGAACATAAGCTAATATTTTGATTAGCTAGAACATTAGCTAAAACCTTGATTTGCTGAAACATTAGCTCATTTTTTTTTTTTTGCTAGAATATTAGCTAATATTTTGTTAAGCTAGAACTTTAGCTACTATTTTGTTTTGCTAGAATATTAGCTACTATTTTGTCCTGGCTACTAATGAGTGATGTCCTAAACATATTAAGGCTGCTAATTCATCTGCTAATTACACTAAAAGTAAATCAGATTATACCCAATGACACTATCTGTATCTGCTTATTGCAAGAAGATTTGCTTCCATGTCACAAATGCTAACTGCTAATAAGCTAGATTTACACAAATAAGCAAATAAATAAACAAATAAATCAAATGATAGTGCTGCTAGAAAGTACTGTGGCTAAGTTATCCTGCTAATTCCAGTTAGCAATGAATTACATTCTGCTGTCTCTGTTCACATTATTAGCATTTTATTTCAGTTTAACATTTCTGGATTAAAAAAAATATATTTCACTTGGATTTGAATAAATGAGCCATTAGGTGGATATTTCCAAAACACACACACAGAGGTGGAGGTTGATGTTCCAGCGCTGCTACAAAGCCTTAACTAATCCACTGCTGACCTTTTAATAGCTATTGATCAAAGATTTTACACACACACACACACACACACACACGCACAGAGGCTGAAACGAGTCCACAGGGTCACGTTATAAACTCTTGAATCCAGCCAGAGCTCCAGCAACCACACCTGATTCACTTTCCCTCACCACACATCACTCCTCTTCTCCTCCGTCACTCCTCTGTGAATCCACCTCTGAAAAATGAAGTGTGTGTGAGCGAGGGAGTTCGTCTCCATGCACATGGAGAGCCAGACCACCCGCTCGCTCCAGCATCGGCAGGAAAAACTGTTAACTTTTTCCTTTTATTCTCACTTCATTTTTTACTCCCTTCATTTGGGCCAGCACTTTTTTATTTGTTTAGTTATACAGTGTATTTACTTATCAGATCTTTCTTTCTTTTGGGTAAGTAAATAAGTGGGCGAATTAGTGAATGCATGAATGCAGGAAAGTAATAATGAGTTTGTGAGTGAATGAATAAATGAGCGAGTGAGTACCAGAGTGCGTGAGTGAGATGGACTTCTGCTTTGTCCCCAGTATTCCCAGGCCGGCCCCAGGATCCCGCGACCCTGACGAGGGTAAGACGTTTATTGAATATGAAAGGCTACTATAAATATAATCATTAATAAAACCTGAGCGTGGTTTAAAACCTTGGACTCCTCTGAACTATCGAAGCCACATGTTTCTGATCTTCCCACGGCGCCGCGCCAGCAGACGTTAAACGATGAACGATTGGCACATCGTGCTGTCGTACTACTCTCTTCCCTTCCCTATCTCCATGGAGACAGACTTTTTTTTCTCATGCCCTCCACTTCCTTTTTTAACCCTTGGCCTGGTTTCTTTCTCTCAGTTCTCTCTGGCTGATGGAGTCCTCCCGTGTCCATTCTGGGATGTGGAGCGCAGTGGTGCATGAAGGCCTGCTGTCGCTTTGCATTAGCGTGAGCAGGCTTTGCTAGCACAACACACACAATACACACATACACGTAAAAAAAAAAAAAAAAAAAAGATTCCTGTAAAATGTGAGAGAGAGGGGGGGGGGTGATATAAGAAATGTCTAGGAAGGTTTAAGGAGGACGATAGGAGACTAGCTTGCCGTGGGAGAACATGTGGATCGTTTCAGCCATTTTCAAGGCGGGTTCAGTCGTGAGTGTGACACGTGAGGGATTCTGCGCTATAATGTGTATTATGATTTCTATTTTAAGTAACAGACATAAGATAGGTGTACTGAAACCCCTGCCGTGAAGTTATTGCTAGTCTTCCTCATCTTCCCAACACCCCCCTCTCTATCGCTCTCTCTCTCTGGCTCTCTCTCTCTCACCCTCCCACACACACACACACACACACACACACACACACACACATAGACACACGGTAAAACCTCAGCCCACTTCTCTCTGTCTCGCACGCAATGAGGACTTCCTGTTCCTCTTGCTGCTCTGCAGTTTGTGCCCTTGTAGTGCCATCACCGCCCCGAGTGATGAGAACTGAAACTCAGTGTCACCTCAGGACACACTCTCACACACTTTTTCTCACGAACGCGCCTCACAGAACTGATCGCAAAGCTGTTAGGCGTGCGATCACACGGGCTCCTGTTGGTATAGAACAACGAAAATAACGCGCAAATATGTTTTCGCTATTTTTCTCTACAGTGCCTTGCAAAAGTATTCACACCCCTTGACCTTTTCCACATGTTGTCCACGATATACCTTCTTGCGCCCTGTTGAATTCTAGACTCAGAGGGTGTTGGTTTATTTTCCAGAACGTCAGCTCAGACAGTAGTGCAGCTTCAGATCACAGGGATCTATTAATGCATTCGGTATTGAATGCAATGTTCAGTTCCACATCTCTTTCTCTGTGTGTGTGTGTGTGTGTGTGGATGTTATTGATTAAGTGCATGCTCGCCTGCCAGCGCTGACATGACAGGGTTACTGAGTGTCTACACAGCGTGTGTTCTGGTAATGTAAGAACGCATCCACGATCAATGGACACCATTCACCTGCTGCTAGTCAGTTATTTAAATCTTATCTCATCATAAGTATCCTATAGGACGTTAATACCCGAGTTCTTTAGGAAAACATTTCTACAGTATATAAATACAGTTCAGTATAAATGATGGTTCAGCACAAAAGGTTTACGCGGTACGACATCCCGCCTTTTTATCCTGGCTTCGGACTGGCACGGAGAGTCCACCAGCTTGTGTAACCCCTCTGAGAGCGCTGAATATCATACACTATGGCTATAGCTTCGTGAAAAGCACTTTGTCTCCACAATCTCAACCTCATTCATTTCAAATTGCTCACTCAGGCTGAATGTCTTCTTAACCGTCGCCAACAAAGTCATCTGATAATGACAAACACAATGTAAACAATGCAGCTTGAAAGGACTAGAATGGGCGTGGCAGACCTCACCTGAGCAAAGAAACGGTAATGAGGCTGTAATGATATTTTGCACAGTGGTGGGTTTTAGAGAGAATCTATGATCCATCAAAGACTGAGCAACTATTTTTAATTTACTGGTAAGGACAAGAAAGGTTCTTGTGTAACTTGTGGAGTTACACAAGATTGTATAGCAATGGAGAAGAGAGAGAATTCTAAATACTTCATAGGATTTCGTTTAAAAAGAAACACTCTATCAAAGGTCAATAGAACTTTCAATAGAAATTGTATAGAACAAAGTCAGAATTCTATAAAACATCAATACTTCTATAGAGTCTTATTGCAGGCCTTTGAAGTTCTGTAAAATTGAGGAACATTTTGATAAAGAATTCATCTTGAAACTTTTATCTGGAAGTTGAGATTCTATAGAGTTCTACAGAACTGAGTTCACAATCTAATGATGATGAATCTTGAAGCAAAAGCCCTACCGAGTCCTCTTGTACAGTACAGTACCAGTCAGAGGTTTAGGCACACCTTCTACCTTCTACCTTCTATGGTCTTTCCTGAATTTGATGTCTTCTACATTTGCTCTGTAAAGCTTCATAACGGCTCTAATCTGAGGTGCTGGTTGTTAATTGGTGATTTCTGAGGCTGGTGACTCTAAATGATCTTCTCCTCTGCAGCAGAGCTCAGTTTTGGTCTTTTGGTCTTTTCCTGGGAAGGTCTTCATAAGAGACAGTTTCATCATGGAGCTTGATGGGTTTTACAAATGCACGTGCAACAATACTGTTCTTATAAGAACTAATTCAGAAAGACCTCCGTGTTTTAACATAACTAGAGGAATATATATATATATATATATATATATATATATATATATATATATATATAGTGAAGATTCTCCAGAGTCTTACAGCAGGTTTATGGAACGGCGTAAAAATTCTATATACGTGTTTGTCAGAAAGCAGAAATTTTATAAAGCACTATTGCAGGTCTGTAGAGTTCTATACAACTGATGAAACATTTTAATGTGCAAGACTCTTAAAGCAAAAAAAGCTTAGTGGTTAGCACTGTCTCCTTGCATCTTCAGGGTCTGGGTTCAAGTCATGTCTGTGTCCATGGGGTTTGCATGTTCTCCCCATGCTTGGTTGGTTTCCTCCGGGTACTCCTGTTTCCTCCCACTGTCGAAAGACATGGACATGCAGATTAGGCTAATTGGCGTTCCCAAATTGCTCGTAGTTTGTGAATGTGGACCACAGTTGTAAAAATTGGAATAAATGCAATGGTCACCATTGGCGTCCATGGTCTTTAGTTGGACTACAGAGCTCCCTAGATGGACGGATTGTAAGTCTATAGTGTTTTAAAGGGGTGAGTAACAAATTGATAGAGCATGCACATTGTATTATAGTGTTCTGTTACAGATCTATAGATCTGAGCAACATTCTATTGGACATGCATCTTCAAATAAGCAAATTAGAAACCATTATATTGCAAGTCTATAGCGTTCTATAAAAAAGGAGTGAAGATTTACTTATAGCAAATGTCCTTGGTGTACTGTTTAACCTTGATGAGGCCCTTAACCCTCAGCTGCTCAGATGTATAATGAGATAAAAATGTAAGTCGCCCTGAATTGGGGCGTCTGCCAAATGCTGCAAATGTAAAACCTCTACACAAGAATATTCTCAAGGGTCTTAGAATAGAAATTCTGTTCCTATATCATTTTTTTTGCAGGGTTATACAGTATAACAGTTTTTCACATCAAGCACCAAAAGTGCTTTAAATGAAACATTCACAAGATCTGATATTTCTGAGAAAGGACCGGAGAACCCATGTGCCAGTGAGCCGAGGGTTTAGTCATCGTGCCTCCTCAAACTTTCACATTACAACAACCGTTTGCACGAAACCCCATTACTCATCATTAAATCCTTGTCTTGTTTATCTGCACAAAGGTCACATCGGAGGGAGAGATACGCCCGGGTGCCGTTACCACGGCGATACTCCGGTCATAGGCTGAATATTCTGTTGTGTATCAAATTTTTTATTTATTTACATTTTTTTAAAAAGATGTCTTATTTCTGCACTGCATGTCAAACATCGTCTCTTAGATTTCGAATGATTTCTGCTGATCGCAGCTGTTTCAGTCGGTTAGGCCTCGCAGCGCGGCTCTGAGATGAATCACGTCTGTGTGTGTTGGGAAATACTGTACGAGTGTGTCCTTGTGTACCGTCGAGAGAACTTCAACTGTTTTTTTTTTCTTTCTTTCTATTTAAATAGAATAGAAAAGTTACTACATAATAGATTTCACGCTTCCATCCAGGCTGCCTCTGAGTCACACTGGGCACGGAGCGATATGAATAGTGAAGCTCGTCAGAATATTCTCAGTCTCTCACTTACGCTACATCTCGTCTAACCTAATTCTATCTTTAGCTTTCTTTTTCTGTCTCTCTCATTCTCCGTAGTACATACTTTCCTTATCTCTACCTTCTTTTTTTTGTGTGTTTATCTCTCTCTCTTTCTCTCTCTTGCGAGCAAGCGCTCTCGCTCTTACACACACTTACACACACTCTCTCTCTCTCTCACTCTCAGGTATGTAGATGAAAGGGCGGTGAGGATGTGGGGGTCAGAGTTGGAGAGAAAGAGAGAGAGAGAGAGAGAGAGAGAGGCGCGGAGGGAGAGGGAGGAACGAGATTTATATGGCGCTGCTGTAAAACTCTGACCTTCCAGCTGTAAATCTGCCAAGCGAGTCAGCCTGCACAACAGGAAACAAGAGAGAGAGAGAGAGAGAGAGAGAGAGAACGCACATTCTTTTGAATTAGGAAAGAGAAAGAAAGACAAAGAGGGTTAGACAGAAAGAAAGACTATGAGAGAGACAAAAAAAAAGAGAGAGAGACAGATTGTAGGCCCGAACGTCAATATTTCTCTAAACTTTCGCACACACCCCGCGTGTATGATCCGTCTACTGTACATCGCTTCTTAATGCGTTTTTGTCATCGCACTGTCATGGACGATTTACCGCGCTCATTAAGCAAACCACTGCGTCCGCTCGAGACATCAATCATCCAGACCCGTGCCAATTCAAGTGGTGCACGTTACTACAACAACAACAACAACAACAACAACCGATACACCGACGTTTCCATCTGAACCCCCCCACCACCACCACGGAGCGTACCATTCCTTAACTGTTGATTCTGTCTCAAACTCCATGTGTAAATATTAGTATCTTGGCGAAACCCGCGAGGTCTCTTGTGAGATCAAGAACAAGATGTTTCACTCTTCCTGAAGGGCTGGTTTCTATTAATGCGCTCCTTCTATTATGATAACGGGTGGAACGATAATAATAAGGAAAAGTATGCATGAATGTCGATAGGTTCTCGATAATGTGATGCAAATGTGAAGTTTATGGAAGGAGTCTCCGCTTCCATTCCCTCCAGCGCCTGAGGGTTTTAACGCCCACCGCGGCTGTAAGGTTAAATTTAGGCGTAGCGAGTGCGTATGCGTGTAGCGTGAAGACGAAAGTGTGACGAGCGTGCCAACCAGGCGTGATATGAATCTGCAGGAAGCAGAGCATGCTGGCACAGGAAGTGGCAGAGATGGTGGCATCTGTAGAGGTTTTGCTGTCAGATCAGTATGTCAGAACTTAGGGTCATGAGAAGTGGCACACGCATACACACAGGCATTCACACACACACACACACACACACACACACGTCTCTCGTGAACTTTCCAGGCAAGTCGAAGGTGTGATTCAGGTCTTCCTTTGCCCTCGCACACACACACACACACACACACACACACACACAAGTGTGTGAACCAGTGCGTATCGGAGGTGTGTTTGACCCTGACGAAGTTCAAAAGTGCTAAATGTCAGATGGAAGACCTAAGCGTGTTTGGTTGGTCTAATCAAGTTTGGGGTGTCTTCTTAGTTTTCGTTTATTCGTGACTACCGTGTCAGGAGTGTTTCGACAGCGTCTGGGTGAAGTGTTTCTGATTCAGCAGCGCGAACGTGGAAGCGTGAATGAGGAACGAGAATCGAGCCAAAACCGTGCACGTCCCGTTTTGAAATCAGAGCGGCACTCGATCAGCACTCGAGATAACTACAGCAGGAAGTGAGAAGGTCGAGTTAGGAAACAAAGGGTTAGCGAGCGAGGGCAGGCGATGAGACGAGACTGCGGCGTCTGCCATTCTCACACGTCTCATTTCCTTCAGCCGCACGGCTTCTCACGCGAGCCTTCTTCAGTCCTGATGCACCATCACACACACAAACACACACACACACACACAGAGCTAGCTATCTAACACGAGCAGCGTCTTTCATTTTATCGCAACATTCTGGATTCCGATTGGTCACAATGTGTTAATTGAATGTTCCAAAACAGCAGCTCTAACACTAGTGCACATGTTTATACTGTAGTTCTGATGCGTTATTGTTTCCATAGTAACAGGAACAGGGTTTGTTTTGTTTAAGTGAGGTTGGTTTAATTGGAAACATTGAAGATTAGACGTCTGTAGCGAGATGTTTATGTGACATTCATGGAAGGAGTCTCCAGTGTCAGCGCTTTGTAACAAAAAGCTGCAACTTTGTGTTTCCCAGCATCATCTAGACAGATAAGTTTCCGCTTTATGTTTTATCAGTAACACGACGGGCTGTTTTTTTGTGCCAGCTAGCTTGCGGCATGTAGAAGTTCCACAACATAAAATGTGTGACGGTTTACAAGCAATGAAGCTCCTTAGAAAGCGCCGTTACAGGAACATGGAGGTATGGTGGCTTAGCGGTTCGCACTGTGGCCTTGCACCTACAGTATGAGCACCAGGGGCCGGGTTCGATTCCCGCCTCAGGGTCTGTTTGCATGTTCTTCTTTTAAGAACTTAAAATCTCCTACACCAACCTGTACAAACCTGTCATGAGAAATTCCCATCGTCTCACCTGGAGACAGGGCCTGGAGACTTAGGGCATGAGGCGGGGTACACCCTGGACGGGGTGCCAATCCATTTCAGTGCACACACACACACACACACACACACACGCTCAGCCCAATCTGCATGTCTTTGGATTGTGGGAGGAAACCGGAGAACCCGGAGGAAACCCACCAAGCACGGAGAGAACATGCAAACTGTATGCACACAGACC
>NC_071115.1:4107500-4155000 GCF_024256425.1 Clarias gariepinus
ACAAAGAAATTTGCAAGTGTTCTAAAACTTTTGAACGGTAGTGTGTATATAAACATATACACATATACATACATACGCATATAAATAAAAAAAAAAATATATATTAATAATAAAAATAAAATAACAATAATAAATAAATAAAATAACATATACATATATATAATAATAATTAAAATATATATATAACATCAATATTAACAGCAATAACAACAACTATTAATAACAACAACTAATAACAACTCTCTCTCTCTCTCTCTCTCTCTCTCTCACTGTGTCTCTATCTGTCCATTATCAGGATGAACTCAGATAGGAAGTGGAGGCTTTTTAACAGAGGTGTCGGTCGAGTTCATCCCTCTATCTCTTTATCTCTCCACTGGGAAAAGCTAAAAGCAAAGTTTCGACATGGCCCTGCTAGAAAACACAAATGTGTGTGTGTGTGTGTGTGTGTGTGTGTGTGTGTGTAAATGACAAGCCTCGACTTGTGTTACTTAAACGTCAGTCAGTATCTTCAGTGTTTTCAGAATCATATTCATCATTTTATGTTCATAGTGTGTGTGTGTGTGTGTGTGTGTGTGCGCGTTTTATCCTCCACAAGTCGAAATACATTACATTGCATTAAAAAAAATTAAAAAAAAAGGAACACAAACTGGTGCAATTTGTGTGTGACTGGGGTTTTGTAAATCCAAAATCCAACAGCGCCCCCTGGCAGTGAGCAGAAGAACTGAAGATTTTTTTTATTTAGTTATACTTTCTTTCTCCCTTCTAACCTGTTTGATACTCACATATAGAGGCGTATGTATGTATGTATGTATGTAGGGTCAGATGTAGGTCCGTAGGTATCTGTACATGATAGATCGGATGTAGAGTATATACACCCATACCACCTGCAGGTACGAGCCACGTCCCAGCTTAGACCACAACAGTAATGACTCATTAAGGCCTTCAGTCGACACACAGCTATAATTATCCGGTGATTTCATTCCTTATTAAAGCAGTTAGCGTAAGTGTGTCATAAACTGTGTCACGTTATAAATATCTGAAACTGTATCTGTGTGTGTTCACGGCTCAGCCGCGTTCCTGCACCGTTCACTCACCAGGTATATCCTCAACTGGAATCCCAAACGTACACACACACACACACACACACACACACACACAGACAATAACATATTTATAGCACTGTTCCAAAATCTAGCGGATGTCATAAGGTGTATTTTAATTCATTCATGAGCGACCTCACCTCCTCTTATTTCTGCTTTCCCGTACGGACGTGTTAGATATGGACACGTATCAGAGAAAGCTCTTCATATATGTTACATATTCTTGATTATGATACATGGTGATGTACAGTACCAGTCAAACGTTTGGACACAAGTTTGTTCTATATTTAAGAACAATAATGGGGATTTCAAAACTATAAAACAACACATATGGAATTAGGTAATTAAGTCAGTTATTATGTTAAGACATGAAGGTCGGCTGATCTGGAACAGCTCTTACAAGAACAGTATTGTTATCGAGTGTGTTTGTAAAACTCATCAAGCTCCACAATGAAACTGTCTCTCATGAAGACCAAAACTGAGCTCTGCTGCAGAGGAGAAGTTTATTTAGAGTCACCAGCCTCAGAAATCACCAATTAACAACCAGAACCTCAGATTAGAGCCGTTATGAAGCTTTACAGAGCAGAAGTAGCAGATATACATCTCAATATCAACTGTTCAGAGGAGATTATTGTGTGTTTTAGATAAACGACTTCAGTGTTGTTTCACAGTGAAGAAAGAAATGAAAATCAGGAAAGACCATGGAATTGGAAGGGGTGTGCAAACTTTTGACTGGGAGTGTAAGATAAGATAAGATAAGATAAGATAAGATAAGATAAACCTTTATTCGTTTCAAAGTGGGGAAATTTCTTAAGTATGTGTGGCCCCATAATGTCAAAATGATGTCATTACATGGATCCATACAGTAACTATAGCAACTACAACTACTTGCCAACACTTACAGTTGTTAAAGAATTATTTTCTAAAGAAAGCCATGTCAGATTCTTCTCCACTTGTATTTACATTCAATCACCATGAATGGAACCTCCATTAAAGTTATTTCTGTTGTATTTCTGTCTTAACAGACAGCTACCGATGAAGGATCTGGAAGTTCAGACCTTCAGGAAGCTGTAAAGGATCAAATGAACGGCTCGGTGTTGGAGGTGCGGTGTTGGATAAGGTAAGTACCAGAACCAGACTGAAGGCCAAATCATAAAACTCAGGCTGAGATATTTCAGTGATGTCATGATATCAAACCCAGTGGAGAAAGCCATTATTCTGTAAATGATCAGCGGCCAAAGGAAACCAGGCCACCCAAGAACACGATGGTTAGACGCCTCCAAAACCCACGGCAGTCAGAGCATGAAACCGCTGAAGACTCGCTGAACGGGTAACATCAGGACCAATTCCGGCGGTACAGGAAGACGTGGTCAGATTTCAGTCGAGTACGCGGCGAAAACGGAACATTTCGTTCAACCGAGCGTTTCTGAGGCTGTAATGAGACCTGGGATTATTCCAGAGACGTGATGATGCAGTGGTTGAGTCAGAACTTTACATTCACTCCTTAGGCTTCTAAGAAGTTACACAAGTTCCTAAAATAAGTCAGAGACAAACAGCTCACAACTGCAATCTGCCCCCCAACCCCCTCACCCTGACACCCTACCCCCAACCCGCCTCACCCCCACCTGCCCCGCCTGCCTGCCTGTCCTACACCTCTTTAGTGTAAGTGTGTAATAAACTGTGTCATGTTATAAATATCTGTAACTGTATCTGTGTGTGTGTTTCCAGCTCAGCTGCGTTCCTGCGTCATTCCCTCACTGGGTATATCCTCAACCGGGATCCCAAACACACACACGAATGTATTCATAGCACTGTTTTGATAAGGTTGATGTCATAAGTTGTATAAAGAGTGTGAGAGAGTTGTTCAAATTTCTGTACGGTATAATTTCTGATTTTAAACAACTTTTAAGTAAATGCGTGAAGTATCTGGTTTATCAAGAATAAATACAAGGGGCGTTCAAGTCAAAGTGGGACATTTGATAACTGTACAGAGGAACAGAACGCAGTTCTGAGAGTAAAAACTCCCTTTATTTCTCTATATAATCCCCTGCTACACTAATGCACTTATCCCAGTGTTGCACTAGTGCTTGGACACCATCAAAGTAAAACGTTTCATCTACACATAACTTGTCAAAGTCAATCAAATCCTTGTTTTTTTTCTCCTTCCAACACATCAACTTCTAGAAGAAAAGGTTGACTTGCTACCTAATAAATCCCCCCCCCCCCGACCCCCCACTTTCAGATGCCATTGTTATGAGATATTGTAATCGTAGCTACTGTGATGAGAGTCTATCGTCCATATTGCGATGTCTAGAGCAGTGGGACCCAATCACCGAGCCATGGATGATTTGGAAAGAATAAAAAAATTATATTTTTTTAAATTTAATTTCCATTTTATTGACTATGGGAGTCTACAGAGTGTTTTAATAATGTATCGGTTTTGATGCCCTGATGTTACAAGCTAACTCTCACTTAACGTGAATAATAAAAAAAAAGCATCTCTGGAGAGCTGACAACAAACATGAAGCTGCATTAAAAAAAAATGACAGTACAGAAAGTGAAGAAGAAAAGTCGTGTCTGCATTTTTCTTTACAAACTCAGACATTTAATGTATAAATTGAAAGATGCTTACAGATTTAGCTTCGTTGTGAATCACTGACCTAATATTTAGTTGTATAACCCACTGTTTCTGAGAACTGCTTCACATCCGTGTTGGATGGAGTCGACCAACTTCTGGCGCCAGTGAACATGTAGTCCATTAGCCCAGGACGGTTACGACGGTTTCGCGCAACAGACCACAATTCCTCTACATTTCCTGGTTTTGCCTCAGAAACGGCATGTGAGACGCCGTCATGACGTCACATGTTTTCTATTGAGTTAAGATTTGGCGGATTGGGCTGGAACCGAGATTCTGCTCGCTTACTGGTGTGTTTGGGGTCATTGCCTTGTTGAAACACCCATTTCAAGTGCATTTCCACTTGGGAAAATACTCTTTAAGTGTTTTATAACCAGCACGCACAGCACTTGCTGCCTTCGTCCACCTGTTTGAACCTGTTATTATTTTAAACACAACTGTGTGTTGTATGTAATATGCACTTTTTTATGCTTTGTTAGGATTTGTTGCAATGGTTGGTCAAAAAGGGTGGAGACCACTGGTCTAGACGACTGGTTTACAACTCCAAAACTGCAGCTCTTGTGAAATGTTCAAAAAGTGCGACAGAGTCATGGGTGGCCAAGGCTCATTGATGCACAAGGAGAGGGGAGGGCTGGCCCATGGAGTCCAATCCAATAGAAGCGCTAGTGTAGATCTAAATGACATAAAGGGTGTCAAAACGGGGACCTACTCAATACTACAGTATGCAGATAGTCATAATGTCATGGCTGATTGGTGTAAACAAAGTTTCATTAACCATATATTGATAAAATGAAGTAAATAATAAATTGCTCTTTGCACTAAATTGTATTTACTGTAAGTTATTACCAGGGCTTGACATCTGCCATCACCATCTCAAGCTGCCTGCTCCATCTCTCATCAAATGTTTGGCGTGTTTGGGGAAATGTTCTCACGTCCCGTTGAGGCGAGTCTGCAACAGGGTACAGGGAAAGCGAGATGCGTCTTAGTGCACAGTGTTTAAAATTAGCATGTGAGCTCAGTCCATGTGGCGTGCCTGAGAGGTTAAAGGTCTCCGACAATCTCTGTGCCATCGAGAAGAAACCCGAGCCACCGAGACGTAAATTTCTACACGACAGGTCGAATTTTAAACACGTCTTCTTTTAGATCAGTGACCTTGTACATGCCGATCATGTCACGATGAGCTCAGTGGTGTAAAGTAGAAGCAGGAGGAGGTTCTACACTGGAGCTGGAGAAGTATATAAGGCAGAGCGAGGGTTTGTGTGTGGCTAAAGCACAGAAGCCTCAAGAGCTGAAAGCACAGAAGCCTTTAAGATCTAGAGAAGATAAACCGGGAGATGACCCAGTCCATCATGGAGAGCCTGTTCGGAGACGATCCTTTCTTCGAGGACATCACTCTGCTGTGGCCGAGACGCTGCAACGTGGCCGAGCGGTTCCTGCGACGCAGAGAGCAGATGATGGAGAGCTTCAGGGCAGACGTTGGAGACAGTCTCATAAACGAACTCTTTCAAAACCTGGATGATCTCTTCTCCTTGCCATCATCTTCCACCACATCTTCCACAACATCATCCACATCAGCTGCCACATCATCTGCCGCATCATCTTCCACATCCGCCGCCAAACTCACAGGCCCGAGCGTCTTCTGCCTTGACACTCGCGGCTTCTCTCCAGAAGACATCGCCGTCACAGTGTGCGGCAGGAAGCTGGAGATCAAGGTGGCAAAGCCGACCGAAGCAAACTCGTCCGCCGCTGCAGCAGGATTCTCCCGGAGCGTAGAGCTCCCAGGTCACATCAATCCATCCACACTCACCTGCACGTTAGGGGACGACGGCTTCCTCAAGATCGAGTCTCAGGCCAAAGAACCCGAGACGGATGAGTCTGACGTCCCGGTGCGCTTCAGGACCTCGCTGGACTTCCCTCTGAGCAAAGATGAAACGGAGGAGAAACAGGAGTAAAGACTGAAACCTTGTGTTGTGCTGCTCGAAATTATGTTTTCCCAATGACCTAATGTTTTTTTTTTAAGAAATGTATTATATTCCATCCCTAAGCTTTTTACGCTTAATTAAATGAATTCAGTCGGAAGTTGGGCTGTTTTTTAATCTGAGCTCCGATCATTCAGGAATAAAGACGCCACTTTCAGACAGAACTGATAACCAACATCAGCAGCTTAATCAATCATTTTAAAGTTTGTTGTATTTTCTCTTTTCCCCCTTTCTTGCACTTTCGGTATTTTCCTGTGCTACTGCTGTTATGTTGTGTTTATACACTACAACTAGAGCAAGACACTTCTAATTAAAAAAGCTGCTACACAAATAAAGTCTTTTTTTGTACCTGACTATATGGATTTTGTTTCTATATTCCTAATTACACACCGCTGGTAGAGTAAAGTACGGATGTTCCAAATACTTGATGCTGTACTTTATTCCTTGAGCATGGATGAGCTTGTTCTCCTCACTACTGTACATCTGTTGGTCTATATCTGAGATTATAGCTCATCTAACACAAGGGTGAATCCCAAATCCCTTTCTAACCCCTGATCGAGGGCACTACCTGGTGTGTGAAACAAGCGTTTGTACACCCTGCCTAGCGCACTAGCTTTCTATTTACCGCTGTTTGAGATTCGACCCCGGAAGTTAAGTTAACAGACCTGATATTCTAAAGTGGAATAAGTAGAAATGTAAAGAAAAATGTACTGTGCAAGTTTTACAGGACTTACCACCCATTCTCCTCAACGTTTGGCTACAGAGTACCTTAAGGAATTTAAAACTACTTTCACTCCTGCTAATTACACTAACTGTTGTTTGCTAGCTGTCGGTCGCCAGCTCCACCAGTCACAGTTAGTTAGTTCCTCCAGTCAGGGAAGGATATGAGTCGGTGGAGCAAAATAACTGGTTAAATAAAGAAATAAACCTGTTGTTGATAATAAATGGTGTTTGTGGAACTGTTGTATAAAAGCAGAATCACACTCGAGGTCACACTGTTGTAGTGAATAGCAGCACTGCTGGGAGAGCTTCAGTACTCAGGATGCACCCTTGCACCTATGACCTCATCACAGCCATGCTGATATTTAGTACAACAGCACGACTTTGTTTCGCTATTGCTTAACTTTCAGTAATGACGTTGTTTTACCTTGTTTCTTGGTATTTCCCAAATTCTTGGAAATTTCTACAGCTGTGATGAACAGAAAAGCATCTCAGAAAATGCAATACCTTTAAGTTTTAGGCGAATGGGGTAAACCAGAGAAAGACTACATTAGGTTTCACTCCAGACAGCCAGGAGCACTGGCTACGTGGGCGTGTTCAGTCGGCTATGGTGGGCGTGTTCAGTCGGCTACAGTGGGCGTGTTCAGCCGGCTACAGTCTGGGTCGAGCTCATGCCAAAAGTAGGCACAGATTTCAGGACAAGAAGCAAGGATATATGCTATGTCATGGCTTAAACAATGACTCGGAACTCACTTGTGATTCTTACTGTTTCTTTACTTTCGACTAAAACAATTTGATTCTATCTAATCATTTTTCAGATAGGATCACATACCACTTAAAAAAAGAATTAAACTTATTGCTAAATATACATAAACATTAAAAGTTCTATGGGATAAAAAGAAACACATTTGCTAAATACAATTTCATGCCCTTTAATGTCTGTCGTGTCCGTTACTCCTTTGAATTCAAATCTTTCAACGATCTTAACTGTCATTCAGATGAAACTTGGTCAGTTTAGATTTCACATAAAAATCCCTAAACCTGAAAAACTGTATTAATCTAAAATGCTAAAGCGTTAAGATATTTCAACATGAATTTGACATGGTTACAGACACTACAGATTTTTTTTTTTGGGGGGGGGATCCATAATTTTGCACGGAATGCTTTAATCTAAGCAACAATTTTTACAGGTCATATGATTCTAGAAGCTTCCACCAATTTTAGTATCAATACTCATGAAGAAATATGAGTAATATCGAAGCGAGCCAGTGTAACACTGACAAATGGCCATTTTTGGGACACATACTGTATAAAATCATCTCTCCAAAACGGCTCAAGTTAGCAACTTTTTAGGGGAGATTGGTCACTTCAATGTTGCGTAAACTTCAAAAGTAGCTTCTTAGGTCACACCATTTCTGTATTAAGTGTTATATACAGAAAAAAAATTTCTGTAAAAAATTATAACAGAAACACGAAGTCTGTGGCAACCAAGGAAAGGCGCCCTCTGCTGGTTTGGTGGTGAACTGTCCCTGATAGGCCAACGCACCGCGGCGTTGATGCTGTTGGACAGCATGACTGGCTGCGTTCAATGTCAAACTTTTCATGCTTGTTTTTTTGTGCTGTACTTTAAACAACAGTTCCTAACATTTCTACTTCATACTAGTCTACTTCCGAGACTACTTCATAAACTACTTATCCTGAATCATTTCCCCCCCCAATGTTATTAAATGGATATATGGAGGAATCCAAACCTCTAAAAGCACATTATAAAAATCTGTTTTTATTTATTTTTAAATAAACAGAAGATTTTAGAATAAAATTTTATTTAATTCAATTCAATTTAATTTATATAGTGCTTTTACACCGCTCAAAAGAAAATTATGGAAATGTGTATGAGATGTTAAAAATGTGTATAAATTTTAAGGATCAGATTGATTAGTTTATTATTGGGGTTTTAATAAAAATGCCGTCATTTATTAAATTATTAGTATTATCCATGAAAGAAAAATGCAATCTGTACTAACAACAAAATATATCATTGTTTAAAAAGTATAACACAATATTAATCATCATCATCATCATTATCATTGTGTATGATCAGTAAAAATGTCCAGGTGAGAAGAAAACTATGTTCAGTTTATGTTTATGTTCTAATGTTCAGTTCATCTGGGCCGTCAGATGATGGTGCTGTGGACATGTGAGTGAGAGACGACACACACTGAAACGCCCGGCATACTGTCATCGATATCACACACCGCCCGAGCTGAGAGCTTTCGTATTGTCACTTTTGTGTGCATGATTAGCAAGTTATGCTCACTGCAGGCCTGTTACTGTAATCTAACGATCCCAAAATAATTTCATATTATCACTATCTGCAGAGCGTCACAGTTCCACTGAGGATGAAAAAACTAAATGTCACACCGAGTAAGAGCAGCATGCGTGTGAGCGATCGGGAATTCAGTTAAGGATTTATTAATAATATATATATATATTTATTTATTATATGTTATATAAAAATATTATTATTATAAGGAAATATTTTTTTCGTAGCTGCTGTTGTAGAAAACTAATCAACACCTTCTGATCAATCAGGATACAGAATGTGATTTAAAGTCTTATATTAGAGGAGGTATCAGTCATTTTAATCCAAGACACTTTTTGTGGAATTTACCCAATATCTCTTCTTAATTTGCTGGCTCACTTGTAGGTTTCTCACCTGCCATGCTAAAGGCAAGGGTTCAAACCCAGTGCCCAAACCCCAGGCCGCTGGATGCAGAGCCGGTCCCAAGCCCGTGGTTGTGTCCGGAAGGGTATCCGGTGTAAAACCTGTGCCAGGCCTGTGTGTGTGGCGGAAGCAGCCGAAACACCAACAGCAGATCTCTTTATAGTTTGTACGTTCTGTGTTTGAGTTGAAAAACTGAATATTTTATTCGTATACAGACTTGTTTCTATAAATGTTTAATAAAAACACTGCGTCTCAGACCGCGCCACACAACACTATTCCAGCCAAGCAGCAGCAGGGATATTCTATCTCGATTTCATTTTTATTTATATTTTGTGAGCTAGCTTAGTTGTTAGTGTCACTGCTTTGGAAATGTATGTTAATTATCTTTTTGGAGGCGGGGCTTCTGAAGGCTCCAGGTACCCAGGTTATCTCCCACAGTCCGAAGACCTGTAAGTTAGGCTAATTGGGGTTTCCAAACTGTCCGTAGTGTGTGAATGAGCTTCTGTCCAGGGTGTACCCTGCCTCACACCCTAAGCCTCCTGGGATGGGCTCCAGGTCCCCGCGAACCTGAATACAGGATAGAGCGGTATAGAAGAGTGAGTGAGTGAGTGAGTGAGTGAGTGAGTGAGTGAGTGAGCATCTGAAGCGGGAAGCACTAATGTGTGTGTGCGTGTGTGCGTGCGTGTGACCTAAAATGGATTGGCACCCTGTTCATATAAATAAATAAATGGATATTGGTAGCTACAGGCATTGTGGTTAGAGTAGATATCATATAAATACATAAATACAAGGGGCGTTCAAGTCAAACCGGGACTTTTGATGACAGTGTAGAATAAGAGAACACAGTCCTGAGAGTAAAAAACTCCCTTTATTTCTAAACTCCTTCTACACTAATGCACTTATCCCAGTGTTTCACTAGTGCTTGGACACACACCATCAAGGTAGAACGTTTTCTGACCTTCTTCACATCTGAAACGCTGGCTTCCCAGGAACTCCTTTAATGGTCCCAACATGTGGAAATGGCCTGGAGCGAGGCCAGGACTGCACGGGGGATGTGAGAATAACTCCCAGACGAGTTCAAATATTTTACTGTGGCTGAGAGTCTCATCACCGTACTGTACCTGAAGTCTTCTGTAAATGTCACCGCTTCGTTCACCAGAAATTTCATCACACGTCCCAAAGAATACTGTAGGTATGTAGCGGACTTGTTCAATAGCTAGCATCTATCAAACTTTAAAATGTTAATGAAACCAACTCAAGTGTTAAATAAGCAGGTGTTAGTCTGAGTCTGTTAGTCTACTGTATGTAATAATCTGGTGTGATTTTTGTTTGGAGACGAAAAGTTAAGAGGCGTTAGAAACAGCTAACTTGCCATGAAAAAAAGAAAGAAAGATAAAGAAAGAAGAGAGAGAGAGAGAGAGAGAGAAAGCTATTGTCAGAACGGACAACGAGGGAATTACACAGCACAGAGTGAAGAGATGAAAAGCCTCAAACGCTGCCATTACACTCTATTCCCCCGAGGGCCGAAATTAGAGCCAGGAAAGGTTTCTCTGACATTTTAGGCCTGAGGGACACCATTTGTTTTCGCTGCCGTGTGGCTCCTAAACACCGCGGTTAATATTTGATGCGCCTCGACCTCGGGCAACAGGCGCAGGAGAGAAAGCGCGAATGGCTCCTGTCTAATTAGAATGTCATGGAGGCAGGGCTCTTCACTCGGATATCAGCACAAAAAAAGCGTGAAGATGGGAGAGAATGAAAGAACAAAGGTGTCTGTCCAGTTTTTGACACTTATGATCATCAGAAATCGACTGCCACGCTTTACTGGAGTTTCAGAGCCACACAAGGCCAGAAAATGTCGAGCTGAACACACTGACTTCCAATCAATGTGTCAACATCCACATCGACAGTTCATTGATTTTAGGTGATTAAATCGACGTTTAATATCAACTCAGCCTTCCTGTTTTGCAGAGGATAGCACATCTTAGAAAAGAACAGGCAGTCCCAGTTTGCATTTTATGGAAATAGAGTTGACATTTCCTCAATAGCTTTGTCATTCAAACCTTTAAACCCGGACAAATCTATATTCTTTAGTAATCTCATTGCAAAATTATAGAAGGTAATACTACACAAAACATTTAGTGATTGGTGAAAATAAAATAAAAAAAAATGCAGTTAGAGATTACTATTTAGTAGTTTAGTGTGCATGATGGAATTTAGCTGTGGGTTTAGTATCTATTAGTGCGTACTATTTAGTAGTTTAGTACACAGGGTGGGATTTAGCCGTGGATTTAGTATCTATTAGAGCATACTATTTAGTAGTTTAGTACACAGGGTGGCATTTAGCCGTGGATTTAGTATCTATTAGAGCATACTATTTAGCCATGGATTTAGTATCTATTAGAGCATACTACAGTATTTAGCCATGGATTTAGTATCTATTAGAGCATACTATTTAGCAGTTTAGTACACAGGGTGGGATTTAGCCGTGGATTTAGTATCTATTAGAGCATACTACAGTATTTAGCCATGGATTTAGTATCTATTAGAGCATACTATTTAGTAGTTTAGTACACAGGGTGGGATTTAGCCGTGGATTTAGTATCTATTAGAGCATACTACAGTGTTTAGCCATGGATTTAGTATCTATTAGAGCATACTATTTAGCCATGGATTTATTATCTATTAGAGCGTACTATTTAGTAGTTTAGTGTGCATGATGGGATTTAGCTGTGTATTTCGTATCTATTAGAACATATTATTTAGTAGTTTAGTACACATGGTGGTATTTAACCGTGGATTTAGTATCTATTAGAGCATACTATTTAGTAGTTTAGTGTGCATTATGAGATTTAGCTGTGGGTTTAATATCTATTAGAGCACACTATTTATCTGTGGATTTACAGTAGTATATATTAGAGCATACTATTTAGTAGTTTAGTACACAGGGTGGCATTTAGCCGTGGATTTAGTATCTATTAGAGCGTACTATTTAGCCGTGGATTTAGTATCTATTAATGCATACTATTTAGTAGTTTAGTACACAGGGTGGGATTAAGCCGTGGATTTAGTATCTATTAGAGCATACTATTTAGTAGTTTAGTACACAGGGTGGGATTTAGCCGTGGATTTAGTATCTATTAGAGCGTACTATTTAGTAGTTTAGTACACAGGGTGGGATTTAGCCGTGGATTTAGTATCTATTAGAGCGTACTATTTAGTAGTTTAGTACACAGGGTGGGATTAAGCTGTGGATTTAGTATCTACTAAAATAGAACATATTATTTAGTAGTTTAGTGCGCAGGGTAGGATTTAGCAGTGGATTTAGTATCTATTAGAGCGTACTATTTAGTAGTTTAGTGTGCATGATGGAATTTAGCTGTGGGTTTAATATCTATTAGAGCATACTATTTTTCTGTAGATTAACAGTAGTATTTATTAGAGCGTACTATTTAGTAGTTTAGTACACAGGGTGGGATTTAGCCGTGGATTTAGTATCTATTAGTGCGTACTATTTAGTAGTTTAGTACACAGGGTGGGATTTAGCTGTGGATTTAGTATCTATTAGAGCGTACCATTTAGTAGTTTAGTGTGCAGGTCAAAGAGCCAAATCTCGAAATCGTAGTGATTCAGGATGAAATTCGGGATTGTGGGGTTTAACCTAAAGCGAAACAGGTTTAGTAATTTAGGAAGTTCTATATTATCGCACAATATGATCTGGTTCACAGGTTTTCATTAAGGAGATGTTCTTTGTGGTTTATTAAAGACGTCTCCACACGTCCCTGTGCAGTGTGTGTGCACGGACTCTTACAGCACTGCCAACCCGATCCTTTCGTTGTGAGCCCTCTCTCAGCAGTGTGTTTGACACCAAACTCTAAGCCATGTCACCTCAACTACTTCTGAGGCCTTGTTAACACTTCAACACAAGCGCTGTGTAATCAGGTGGAGAGAGAGAGGCAGCGTCCCAAACCCAGAGGTGAAAACTATCGAGCCCTAATGAGAGAGGGCCGTGTTTTCTGGCATTCGAATGCCACTGGGAGAGGAGACTTCAATTTCTCTAACAGGCGACTCCGTCACGGCCGCGGCTCTCCTCACAACCACTGCTACACTATTATTCTCCGATCTGTCTACTCGTCTGTTTGTAATCGAGGTTTACGATTTGATTTGAAGCCATACAGTGACATCATTAGCTATTCAGAGATGATTCTGATTTTCTGATCTGATTATTCTTGCAAGCGTTGTATCACCAGCCTTAACGTTTCAGGTATCAGTGCCCTCCAAAAACAAAAGTAAAGGCGCCCATCATAAAATCACTTGCACAAGCAGTAAGTATGAGAAGAATTTAAGTCAAACCAGGATTTTTGTTTGTGTAGAGTAACAGAACACAGTTCTGAGATTAAAAATTCTCGTTATTTCTCGATATTATCCGATACACTAATACACTCATCCCAATGTTTCACTAGTGCTAGAATACCATCACGCTAGAAAGTTTTCTCACTGCGCCAGAGTAATAATCGGAGTGGCTGTCTGGTTCACGTCTGAATCCCTGGCCTCCTGGGAACTCCTTTAATGTGGAAATGGTTTGGAGTGAGGTCATGACTATGGGGTGTGTAACTTCCAGTAACTTCCAGCTGATTTCCTGTAATGTCCAAGTGGTGTTGGTGAGTCAGTTTACACAGACTGATGCGTCTCTTTCAGGATTTGGGGACACGTTATCCATTGTTTTTCAAGCACCACTAGCTGAATGTTCATAGCAACGACTGCAGTGAGCTCAGAGCCACCTCAAATGATTTACTCTGGCTAAAAGTCTCATCACCATGTACTATTACAGTCTTCTGTAAATGTCAATCGCTTCTACATCTTCATTCTTTAGAAATTCATCACAAGTCCTGGTTTGACTTGAACACCCCTTGTGATGTCTCAAGTTCAAATCCACAGTATGTTAGCATTTTTATTTTGTTTAAATGTTGGTAAACAGAAATACGTCTTTAATAACAGCACCAAGGCTTTTCCATTTAAGGTCTAACAAAGTCCTTTGTTCAAACGTCTCGATTCCCAGGCGTGCGTGTGGGCACGCGTCAAGACCATCAGACCTCAGGGTTACAATCTGGGCACTGAGAAAGTCATGGCAAAACACTGTGTTTTTGGATTGGGGGAGAACCTGTATGTTTGTCTCACCATATTGTTTAAAGCACTTTCTATCCACTTGTTACATGGTGACATATCAGCCCAAACTCTGGTGGCTTTTCCTGCAGTATGTCACAGTGTTGTGTTCTCTATTGTTCAATCAACCTTAAGCTACGATGGTGTTGGGGAAAAGAGGAGAAAGAGTTGCTTTGCTGCCTTAAGGTGCAGCTGGAGATTAGCGTAAGGTCAGTTAGGTTCAATTAAATATTATTTAATTGAGTTTTATTAAGCTGCAGGTGAAAGTGGCAGTGACGGTGAAGGTGTGAGACGAGCATCGGAAAGGAACCCATCCTCATTTGGGTGATACAAGAAGGTCTTAAACTATACCCGCGATTGCTGTCATAAGCCGTCATAGTGAAACTGTTTGTATCAGTGCAATCCAATCTATCTTCATGGTTATTAAGTGGAACCGTCCTCAGTTATCAGACCATATGGAGCCATGTGCAGCAGCAGTTAGTGCTCTCCATGGTATCAGAACTCCAACCAGAAGTGAGACATCAGGATGAATCAGAGAGGTCTGATGGGGAAAAGGGGGTCAGGATCGCTGGGAACTCAGGAGTGCCATGTGTAACTCAATAGAAAGACAGACAGAGAGAAAGAGAGAGAGAAAGAGAGATTTGTTTGAGTTTTATTGTGAGATGTTAAAGAAAATCATCTCAATTTGCGACATTGTCTGTTGGTGAATTGAAATTAAAACACTTTTTTTAGTTTTTAGTTTTTACACTAATTCTTGGCACCCTCCTACATACTATATGCACTGCTTACTCTCTCTTTCACCCAACATGTTGAAGGATCATGTAAGGTTCTGCTTTCATCAAAAAGGTTCTGCTCCCGTATAACCCCATCTCAGCGTAGTTTTTTGAAGATGTTAGACACTCAGGAGCTGGATTTCATGATGACTTCTCCTGAACAGCTTCTTTCTTGTACAGCATCCTAAAGTTAAGTTTAAGTTCAGCCTTTATTTAATACTGAATGTACATCACTGCACATTCATCGTACATCACGCATCACAGTGAAATTCTGTATTCCTCGTATGTTAGATTAGATTCAACTTTACTGTCATTGTGCAAAGTATGAGGGGCGATCATCAAGTTGTTATTATTGCTAAGAAAGAAGAATGTGATGGAAATGAACAGTGGTTGTGAGCTTAGTCCTTCTCTACACCTTCTCCACCTACAGTAAGGCGACACACTTCTCCAAATGATGAATGAGCTTCTGGAGCTGGTGGAGTCCGTCTTTAAAGAAGCCTTCTTTTTGGCTTTTAAGGAAAAGTTGCACCTTAGTAATCACCTTGTTGTCCACAAACGCCTGCTATGAAGTGGTTTCCTTAAGTGATGGAAGAGAAAGAAGTCACTGGGTGCGAGGTCGGGGGAGTAGGGGGATGAGGCAGAATTCAAGACGCCCGCAAGTTTCACAATTTCTGCCGCGTTGTCATGTCACTTTAATTTTCACTTCATCCCAATTTTTTTGACCCTCTAGTGGGAGCTATCCCTCAGGAGACATAGTTTTCTATTTTTTAATGCGATGTGATAAGAATTTTATGAAATGCACATCTCAGTTTTTTGTTAGCAGACTGGGGTCAGAGCAGCGGGTCAGACGTTATACGGTGCCCTTGAATGTAGATAGGGTTACGGGTTACTGATCATTTAGAGCTTTGACACCCTGAGCCAGCATCGCTCCACGATAAAAGTTTAAAAACCAATCGTACGATCATAAAGCAGTAATACTTGGCCTGTTTTTCCTTCCTTCATCGAGAGTGCCAATAATTCTAAACAGCACCATGTGTCTTTGATATCAATTTCTAAATGAGCCAGGGATTATGGCATGATACCGCTGTCATTTCTATTCGTTTCAGAATGTTAATGTTTGACTTGAGACGTTTGTTCCTTAGTAAAATCTGCATACAGGCCAAGTCAAGCAGATAGCGTGTGGCCTGGGAGTGTAGTGCACGGTAAGCCGTTTGAGACTGAACCCAATATAAAGCCTTGAGAAAAGGCGATGACTAAATTGCAAGGAAACTGTTCCACCAAAAAAAAAACAGAAAAGAAAAAGAAATCTCGATAGAAAGGTGTCTCGCTAAAGCAGTGGGAGTCTGACTCAGTCCTCAGTCCGAGCAGCCGGTCCTCGGAAAATCACCACACTTTTGCGATTCCCCTGGAGTGTTTCTCATTTCGAAAGGGCAGAGGAGATAATTGGAGCGATCAGGCGTGCTGAAGGGCCGTGTAGTTTTGAATTAAATCGCTTCGCTCTTCAGCTTTTACGAGCCTGTATGACAGTCTGGAGCAATAGGGCTGACAGCATGACATGTGGCTTCGGTCTGTCGAGAAAGAAAGAAAAAAATGCCGTGAGCTCGCGATACACCACTGGGCACGTATTCTCACACACAGGCTACGAAATAATGCCTTCTGCATCCTGTGTAGTGACCAATAGAGTGCAAGTTGGGATTCGGTCCAAGTAATGAAGAATGAATATTCTACTGGCCGTGTGTGTGTGTGTGTGTGTGCAAGTGTGTTTGTGATTGTGTGTCGGTTTGGGAATGAAGGGATTAAAGATTTCGGTCAGTTTCGATTTCCAGCACCTCACAGCAAATAACGATTATTACGACAAGCTCGGTAAAACAAATGCTGATTGCTGTTACTATAGACATCCCTCATGATCTGTTCTCTCTGAGGGCCTATTAACACACACACACACACACACACACATTAATACCCAGACCATTCCAGTGCTACTCATGTGACATTTCAACTCGTACTGATTTTCAGTGTGACTGCATAAGCTCAGGATTAGCATGACAGTTTAAATATTTAGTCATGTGACCTTTCTTCAAAAGGAAGATTTACATAATACAGAAATTTAGACGACAATGTCAGTTTGTGTCTGAGATCACACATTTCTGATGACAAAACATTAATAAAATTTAACATTTTCCCCAAAATTGGTGTGGTGAGGACCATGTAAGAATCTGCATGTATGAATCTGCACATGGTCTGCAGTGCTGTAAGAGAAGAGTTGCAGGACATGTACAGTGAGAGCTGTAAGAGAGCTGTAAGACAGTGGTGAGATGTGCTGTAGGTGTGACAGAAGAGTTCAAGGTGGAGGTGGGTCTGCATCAAGGATCGGCTCTAAGCCCCTTTTTGTTTGCTCTGATGATGGACAGGATGACAGATAAAGTAAGACAGGAGTCTCCATGGACTATGATGTTTGCAGATGACATTGTGCTTTGTAGCTGGAGAGGGGAACAGGTGGAGGAAAATTTGGAGAGGTGGAGGACTCATCTCCAGGTCAAGACCTTGTGATATCCACGGACAACAACCAAATCACTCCTTCAGCCACCGCCCGCAATCTTGGGGTAACCGTGGACAATCATCTGTCATTTTCCCCACACATTGCTAACCTTACTCGCTCTTGTCGATTTCTTCTTTACAATATCAGAAGAATTCGCCCATTTCTTTCTTCACAGGCTAATCAGGTGCTTGTTCAGTCCCTTGTTATTTCAAGACTGGACTACTGCAACTCACTTCTGGCAGGCCTGCCTCTGTCCACAATTCGTCCTCTGCAACTGATCCAGAATGCAGCAGCACGACTAGTTTTTAACCTCCCCAAGTTCTCCCACACCACCCCACTCCTCCGCTCCCTGCACTGGCTTCCTGTAGCTGCCCGCATCAAATTCAAAACACTGATGCTTGCCTACAAAGCTAAAAATGGCCTTACCTCTCTGCGCTAATTACACCACGCACTGCACCACGTTCCCTCCGATCCTCCAGCACTGCTCGCCTCATTCCACCATCTCTCAGGGATCGAGGGCGGCATTCATCCAGGCTCTTTTCTGTTCTGGCACCTAGGTGGTGGAATGAACTTCCTCTTGATGTCCGTACATCAGAGACTTTGACTATCTTTAAACGACGACTCAAGACTCATCTGTTTCTCCAGTACTTGGACTAACCCCCCCCCTCCCCCGAAAAAAAAAAAAAAAAGAAAAAAAAAACTCTTCTTAGTTGTGTTGGACTAATGGCACTTAGTTATTAACCTAGTTAACCCAGTGTAAGTATGTATCCAATTATGTAAACATTAAAGCACTTTTTGTAAGTCGCTCTGGATAAGAGCGTCTGCCAAATGCCTAAATGTAAATGTAAATGTAAATGGTACGCTCTGGAAAGCAGAGGAATGAAGGTGAGCTGCAGCAAGACGGAATACATGTGTGTGAATGACAGCGACCCCAGTGGAATGGTGAGGCTACAGGGAGCTGAGGTAAAGAAGATGCCAGGTCAAGGGTCAGGGGGTCTAGAGGACTTCAGCACTAAGCAGGAGAGGAACTACCAGACCCCCATCATCATTGAGAGCCCAGTGGAGAGAGTGGAGAGCTTCAAATACCTCTGTGTTTACATTACACAGGACCTGTCATGGTCAACACCGTGGTGAAAAAGGCCACCTCAGACGCTTGAGAGACTTCAGACTGCCCTCCAAGGTGCTCAGGAACTTTTACTCCTGCACCATAGAGAGCATCCTGACGGGAAACATCTCAACCTGGTTCAGGAACAGCACCATGCAGAACAGACGAGCTCTACAGAGCACCGAGCTCTACAGAGCACCGAGCTCCCTGACGGCACTCTATCTACAGCAGGCGGTGCTGGACCAAGGCTAGGAAAATTGTGAAGGACCACAGCCACCCCAACAATGGACTGTTCTCTCTGTTGAGGTCAGGAAAGCGATTCCGCTCCCAGAAGGCCAACACAGAGAGACTGAGGAGGAGCTTCTTCCCGCAGGCGATTCGGTCTCTTAATCAGTACACCACACAGCACTGATCCATTTTGCACATCCACACACATGGTTTTTGCACTCACTGTGGACATTCTGGACATTCATTTACACTAGTGGCCACTGCACAACTACACATTCGTGGACATTAGTTAAATTACCCAATTACCCTATATGTCACTTTCAAGCATATCTGCACACCCCCTGGACGTTCTGTTACCGGATGCACAAGTCACTTTAAACACTTTAAATATGTGACATTTTAATTTTTATACTCAATTTATATTTAACTTCATTCCCACACAAAAAGTCCATAAATACTATATCTCTGTACAGCTGTTTTTTATTTTCTATATTTTTCATATATGTTTCTTATATTGTATATTTTGTCCTGTACAGTACAAGTGTCTCTTATTTTTCTATATTTTTTCATAGATTTTTCTTATATTGTATATTTTGTACTGTACAGTTATGTTATTTAATTTTAATTTAATTTTATTCTTTTTAGTTAAATTTACCTTCTATTTTCCTTTTTCATATTCATTTTCTATTCATAGTCTTTTATTTTAAGGTCACGGACAGTTGTCTAAGCATTTCACTGCATATCGTACTGTGTATGACTGTGTATGTGACAAATAAAATTTTAATTTTAATTTTAATTAGAGAAGGACCTAGAGGATAGGTTTAGATGGAGGCCAGTGATTCACTGTGGTGACCCCTGAAAGGGAACAACCAAGAGATAAAGAAGAAGAAAAAGAAGAGTTGATTAATTGCTCTTACTCCTACTCCTAAAAGTAGGACCAAAATGTCATTGCTCCACTTAGGAACGATTTCCTAATCTGAGACACTTAAATACAGGCCCAGAACTATATTTAACAGTGAAAGTTTCCATACACACACACACACACACACACACACACACACACACATACACAATGTGATGAGAACTCACGGGATTGGGACTAACCAGCTGTGTGTCCATAACGAACTATTTATTAGTGAGATTAATCAGTAAAGGGTTCAGTTTGCTAGAGAGCATAAAGATTGCTATGGAATTTGTCATATGCGCGCCCATCGTGCCCATTGCTGTGGAACTGGATCAATATGGACTCATCAGGTCACATGACCTGATGACTGGACTTTGAAGCAATAGAAAAAGGTCATGTGACCTGATGAGTCCAGATTGAGTCTATTCCAGAGTGATGGGCGTGTCAGGGTAAGAAGGAAAGCTCATGAAGCGATGCTCCCATCATGCATAGTGTCCACTGTACAAGCCTCTGGAGACAGTGTCTGGGGTTGATTCAGTTGCTCAGGTCTAGACACAGCAACATTATGTGGCAATAAAATTAAGTCAGCTGACCACCTGAATGTACTGAATCACCAGGTTATCACATCTATGGAGGTTTTCTTCCCTGATGGTACAGGCATGTACCAGGACTCAGAGCATGAAAGAGCAGTTCTAAGAGCACAAGGAATCATTCTTACTCAGAAATGGGCCAAGAAATAATAATAGCTTATTTTGTGGAGTGTCCGCTATTACAGAAGTGATGTTCATAGTGAAAAATATTTTTTATCTCTTTCAATAAGCTGTGGTCCAAAGTAAAAATGAAATCAAACTCATTATTACATGCATAAAAGACACGGACGGACATTCATGTAACAGCTAGTAAGAGCTCTGCTGTTGTGCTTATAAAGCACACACACACACACACACACACACAAATGCAGTCATGTAGCGAGAATTTGTATACACAAAACACTTCAGGCCAGATCTTGTCATCTTGCAAAGACAAACAACATTGATTAGAACGGTTCTGTAGGAAAGTTGCAGCTTGAAGCAAAACACGTTCAGTTCAATTATGAATGAGATAATGCAAAAATCTCCAGGTTTCTCTTTCTTGTCTTTGGGCAGATATCATTTTTTTAAATGTGTTTTTATATCTGAAATGAAGAGTTATCCCTCTATCCATTAGATATGAAAATTTAGTGGAGAAAAGTCAAATCAGATGTTCCCTCACATCGGTTATATGACAAATAACATACAAGACCCTTTTATGTTTTTCTGTCCAATTATTTGGTACATTTTATAAACTCAGTTCACTAGAATATCAAATAATATCTGTTTCATTTATATATAAATCCCATTGTTCAGGTACATCATTTTTAAACCGCACCATTTTTTTTTTTTTATGGCTTTAAGGTTTCTTTGACGAGAATGCAATTCCATCAACAAGTCCTCAGATCATGAAACCCTCCAAACCCAATCTCACCTACAGAACAAACAAGGCGATAAAAATCGACGTGCTGGACACTCTGGGGATCTCCAGCCGAGTGTCTGGCTGTGGTGAGCCCTCCGCCTTCCGCAAGAACCTGTAAGCTTGATCTATTTTTGTACGTCACAACTACAGGAAAATCCATAAACACCCTAACTCCGGGTTAACTTTGCGAAGATTGACAATGCAGTGACGTGCAACCCCTTCGTACATCACGTCAGGAGTCACAACAGGAAAATATATCCACCAATGAAAAGCCCCTGGGCACCTTGTTGCATCCCAGGATTGCTGAAGAACAAATCACAAGCTTGTTTTTTTGGTTGGAATAAAGAAACAGCTACTCTGTTATTTCTCATTAACTTTGTCTGCACCCTTCACGAGAAGCTTGAATACTTTGGCAGCCTTGCGTTTGAGTTAAAAATGTATGATTATGGCTCTACAGCCAGATGCATAGCAGCTATAGAAGGCCTGGAGGCTTGTAGTACATCACTATGATCTAAGCGTAGTTCTGTCTGCAGTTTTACAAATGAATCTCTGCTAACAGCTCAATCACATCACAAGACACTCATTTGATCAATTTTTATTGTACGACATTCAGCTGCTCATGAATGTGAAATGAATGCTATATCAAAGTAATCTTTGCTGGCGTACTGGCGGATAAAAGAGAACTGACATTAATTATTAGTTCCCAGCTAGCCAGCTAATTAGCTCTAAGTTTTGTTAATTTATGTTGTCATGTCAATCTCTCTTGTCCCAGCTAGCCAGCTAATTAGGATTCTTAGTTAGCTAGTTAGTTTTTTTTTTATTTATGTTGTATATTTATGTTGTATGTAGCACCTTGGTCCTGAAGGTACATTGTTTCTTTTCACTGTGTACTAACTGTATATGGTTAAAGTGACAATAAAGTGCCACCGCTGTCAGCTAAAAACAAGAAAGTGGTGCTACAATTCTCATGGGCTCAACAAAACTGGACAATATAAGTTTGTAAAAACGTTGTCTGGTCTGATGGGTCTCGATTTCTGCTTTGACATTCGGATGTTAGGATCAAAATTTGGCAAAACCCACATGGCTACATCCTGCCTTGCATTAGCGGTTCAGGCTGCTGATGGTGTAATGGTGTAGGGGTGGTTTATCGGCACGCTTTGGGCTCCTTTATTCCGGGTCGAGCCTGGTTGCTGACCGTGCTCATCACTTTACAGTATGACCACAGGATAATGTGACACGTCATAAAGCTAAAATCATCTCATAATAGTTTCTTAACCATGACAATGAGGTCACTGGCCTCTGCAGTCACCAGATCTCAGTCCAATAGGTCAACATCTCTAAGGGATGAGTCCAGCACCTTGTTGAATCTATGCCATGAAGAAGCCCAGTACTAGCAAAGTGTATATTTACATTATTTAAATTTGTTAAATTTAGCTGTAACTTTAAGTTGTGTAAAGCTGCTTTGTGACAATGTCCAATGTGAAACGCACTAGGAATGCCTGCTGTTACCTGCCATAATAATAGAAGTTATAGCGGAATCCTGTTTTTTTTTTTGGACATTCTATAACATTAAATTGACAATAAATTAATAAAAGCTAAAATGTCTCATTGCTGTTTTTTTTAAGGGAATGAAACACATAAAGATGTGCTGTTGTAGGAAAATAATCAACTTTGGGGTAACGACAGTAACGGCAATTTATCACATCATGCTGTTCCACAGTCTAGTCTCATTCATATTCATATTTATTAAGTATAATGGCTAGTGATTAACCAAAAATTATTAGATTTATTCTGCTGTACATTTGCAGCTTTAATGGTTTATGGTTTATATCACTGTCTTGCTGTGGAGCATCTCCTCCATGATTAGATTATAAAGCAAGCCTAGATGGCAAAAGAAGGAACTTGGGCATGCTGAATAAGTACGGAAAAGTCCTTAACACATCAAGGACACTATAAATTCCAACATTTCAGCATCGGCCTTTCTCTCACCCCTGCTGCCAGAGTTGCGTCTTGTCTAATTTCCCCCATCGAAACCCTAACTGCCCGGACCACACTCCCTCCTGCTGTTTCCTCTTCAGCTCTGGTGAAGCGTGCCAGGTTCCAGAGCTGGACTAACCGCAGGAAAATCCCAGGAACTTCCCTGGTTTTGGGACGATTCCAAAACAAGTGCTCGAGTAGCACAGCAGGTCTCAGTGACGTGTTTCCATGATGCCTCATGTTCACAGGCAGTCACACAGTCGGTACAGTGGACACAGGGTGAAATTTTCTTTTTTTCTTTTTGGAAAATTAGAATTTTTTGGAGGGCTCCAGGAAGAGTTTTAAGATCAAAGACAAAAACAAAAAAGACAGAAATGAACACAGATCACTAAAGAAACAGGGTAAGTGTCAGAACACAGACAGATGTAGTTTACTGGAGTAATCACAGCTGTAATATTCAACGTCACATAGAAAGTGATGCCTTTTTAGCCACCTCTCATTAAGTCAAATAGTTATGATATGCATATGCAGTAACTACATTTTCCATGTTTCTCAAACGCAAATTGCATAATTTAAAAAAAAAAAGCAATTGCTCACTACTGGACTCACGGCCCCTAGTTGGACTACAGAGGTTCCTAGACAGATGGATGGAAAATGCATAATGGTGCAGTGTTTTAAAGTATTATAGATGAATGACAATAAGACCCACCTGACATCTGACATAAGCATTTGGTTGCGAGACAGCCAAAGACCCATCAAGGAGAAAGTACACACAAAGCCACAGGTGGTTGGAGCTGTCAGCTTAGATCAAGACCAGAAACTACATGTAGGAGGAGAGAAATGTCACCTGTTGCATTGTTTAAATTTAGCACAAAAAAAATTGTGAAAGAGTTCAATGGGTCTGAAATTAATACTAGGGATAAAACTGAAAATTCATTAGATTATAAAATAATAATAGAAAAAAAGTTATATAATTATGTTATAGCTGTGATTGAGCCATTACAGTATATCACAAGACAATCCTAGGAGTCTATTTTCAATATAAAGACCACACCTTCATTGATAAGAAATAGGATCAGAGGCCACACCTTATCTAGTAGCAATAACAGTTACAAAAGCCACACCTCCTCCTTTAATTCAATTAAATTCAATTTTAATTATATAGCGCTTTTAACAATGGTCATTGTCTCAAAGCAGCTTCACAAAAATGAAAGAAATTAATTTTTTTCAATTTCAATTTGAAAAAACTAAACAAAAACAATAATTAAATAAAATTAAATAGCAATAACAGTTACAAAGGCCACACCTCCTTCTGTAACAATAACAGTTACAAAGGCCACACCTCCTTCTGTAACAATAACAGTTACAAGGCCACACCTTCTTCTGTAACAATAACAGTTACAAGGCCACACCTCCTTCTGTAACAATAACAGTCACAAGGCCACACCTCCTCCTGTAACAATAACAGTTACAAGGCCACACCTCCTCCTGTAACAATAACAGTTACAAGGCCACACCTCCTTCTGTAGCAATAACAGTTACAAGGCCACACCTCCTTCTGTAGCAATAACAGTTACAAGGCCACACCTCCTTCTGTAACAATAACAGTTACAAGGCCACACCTCCTTCTGTAACAATAACAGTTACAAGGCCACACCTCCTTCTGTAACAATAACAGTTACAAGGCCACACCTTCTTCTGTAACAATAACAGTTACAAGGCCACACCTCCTTCTGTAACAATAACAGTTACAAAGGCCACACCTCCTTCTGTAACAATAACAGTTACAAGGCCACACCTCCTTCTGTAACAATAACAGTTACAAGGCCACACCTCCTTTTGTAACAATAACAGTTACAAGGTCACACCTCCTTCTGTAACAATAACAGTTACAAGGCCACACCTCCTTCTGTTACAATAACAGTTACAAAGGCCACACCTCCTTCTGTAACAATAACAGTTACAAGGCCACACCTCCCCCTGTAACAATAACAGTTACAAAGGCCACACCTCCTTCTGTTACAATAACAGTTACAAGGCCACACCTCCTTCTGTAACAATAACAGTTACAAAGGCCACACCTCCTTCTGTAACAATAACAGTTACAAAGGCCACACCTCCTTCTGTAGCAATTACAATCCCAAAGGCTACTTCGAATGAGCCAAAACAGAACTAGTGAAAGAGCAGTAAATATTGAAAAATGTGAGAATAAACCATTTACCTGCACCAGGAAGGTAAGGACAACAATATGTCAATACACATTAATGTAACAGTCAGCGCGTCTGGTGTTCCCTGAAGCCTGAAGTGTTTGGGTCTGTATCTGTCTTTTAATAAATAATTGACATGGTGTGTATACGGAGAGCTCTATGACGCATGATCCGCAAATCCTAAACACCTGCTCCCACACACACACACACACACACACACACACACTCCCTCTCTCTTTGTAGAACTGTGGATGGTTTTAATAAATCACACCGCTCTGAAGGTGTATCCTTGGACACAATATGAAAAAAACATGGCCTTTTTTTCTGTTGCTTTAAAACAGAAAATATTAAAGTGTTATATATAGGGTTTCTACCTCATGGCTTCTCAGAGAGTTTTTCCCTGGAGACATCACTTTTGGTTTGATCGTTAGAAACAAACTGAAGAAAAATGTATAACCTAAATATATATTTCTGTAAATCTACTTTTTGGCATGTCTATTGTTAAAATTAAATGTAATTGTATTTATAAGCATTAGGTGGATGGATGGATGGATGGATGGTTGGATGGATGGGTAAATATATAAATGAAAATATGGATTAATGATGGACGGGTGGGTAAATGTAAATCCAATGTAAATAAAGTCCATCCATTGATCTCAGGAGAAAAATCTGGGTGCTACAGCATTAAAAATATTAGTATAATAGAAAGACGTAATAATGAATGGATGAATGGATGAATGCATGGCTGTGATGGATAGGCACCCTTCCAGGGTGTACCCCGCCCCTGAATACAGGATTAAGCGGTAATGACAATGGGTGAGTGAGAGAGTGAGAGTGAATGTATGGATAGATAAATTGATGGATGGCTGAAGAAATGGATGGATGATGGATGGATAAATAGATAAATAAATATGGATGTATGATGGATGTGTGAATAGATCTATTTATGTATGTATGTATGAATGGATGGATGGATGGATGGATGGATGGATGGATGGATAAACTTCATTGACCCCAATAGGAACATCTGGTTGCTACAACACCAAGACATTGGTACAAAATAAATACATTCTGTAAAAATAATAATGAATGGATGGAAATATGAATAGATGATGGACATATGGTGAGATGGATGGATGGAAGGATGGTCTTTTTGATGTAAAATGGGAAAATCTGAATGCTACACTGAATTTATGCATGCATGGGTGGATGGATGGATGGATGGATTGATGAATGGATGGATCTATAGATGAATGTATAGATGGATAATTGGATGGATGGATAAATGAATGATTGAATGATGCAGGGTTGATTAGATGAGTGAAAGAATGGATGGATGATGAATGGATGGGTATGGGGAATGGATGCATTGATGGATTTATTGATTCCCAAAGGGGGGAATCTGGGTGCTACAACACTAAAGACGCTGATACACATAAAAATTAACAGGATTTGCTTCACAACTGGGTGCCTTGGTTTAAACTGAACAAATCCAAGCCCAAGATAAAACTGTAAAGAAGAATAAATTCATGTGAGTTCAGCTAAGCAGAAACGTAAAGGGGAAGGTGTGACATTGTGCTTTAAAAACTGCTTTTTTTCTCTTCTTTTTCACTTGGTTCCTCTGCTGATGATGGATTGATGGGGTGTAAGTTTATCCAGCTCCGAGTCTCAGCACAGGCAGGAAGCTTCACCCGCCATCCACCTGCCACAATGATTTACAACTCTGTCTTGGGATTACATCTGATTGCGCGTACAAGTGTGTGCGAGTGTGTGTGAGTATACGTGTAGAAGACTCATGTAGACACAAGAGCAGGAAAATCCTTCACTTCAGGACACTGTCATCAATCCAGTACGTGTACTATATTATATTTACCTTCTAGATCAAACCTGACTATGTTTTTGCTCTGCACGGGTTTCAAGGGTGTGTATTAATACACTCGACTGACATGCAATTCACAACCAAAGTTCAGCTTGCACTTGGCATCTCCAATGTCTTCTCTTTATACATTAGAGTTAAAGTTGTAAATTTTCAATAACATTTAGACCAAGGAGTTTATAGACAGTACCACTGTAACTTGCCAAGCTGATTTGTTTTGTCTAGTTATCTTCCAGAGAGAGATACAAAAACAAGAGGCTGGTGATACAGCTGCTATGACACAAGCCATTTGTTGTGATATACATCAAGAGTAATAAAATATCTTGGGATGTGCTGTTTTAGGGAAATAATCAACCTGGAGTGTTGAACCGTGACGCTGGTTCACCGGTGTTGATTATTTTCCCATTAAAGCACATCCTGAAGTGTTTTGTTTTCTGTATGATGAACCGCTCCATCTTCGCATCTCTTATTTAAACTTCTGTCAGACCTCTATTTAACATCTATAACAGCAAAAATCTTCTGTGAAGTCCGTAAGTAAAATTATTAAGGCTGTTGGTGGCTCCATTTGCGCAGCCCTCAGTGTGAATAACTCGTCCTTTGTCAGTGTGAGCTGAAGACTTTTCGGAGTTTCATATCAGGCAGCGTGACTAGTTCACACCTCAAGAGGGCAGAATACACAGGACGCGTCTCCATTACTCATTTCCAGCACACCCTGCGTGCGTCGTGCATCATCATTTCATTAGCGATGCTTTCTTTTTATGATGATCACACTAAAACTGATTCGCTTTCATCGGGATATTAAAAGTGCTAAGCTTTAGTGGCTATAACTCAATCATATCTGAGTCATATAGCTATGTAAACCAATCCTCAGTAATCCTCACTATGCAGGTCCTCAGATCCATTACTGGAGGGTTTTATTTTTTTTTCGCCTTTCGGGTGATGTATCTGCATCGTCCTGAAATGATAGCGCACTCATATTGTAATGATCCTGGATACATTTCTGCAGTCAGTGAGTATGGCCATTGACGTCGAGAACATAATCGGGGGGCTTCTAGGCGAGGGGGCTCGATAACTCGGCCCCTGAGGAGAGACAGAGCGAGAGAGGAGGGAATGCGTCAGCTTTCCTGAGGCTAAATCCAGCCTTCTAACATGGTGAGACAACAGTCAAAACCCGTCATAGTCTCACATCGTCATCCGTCGCAGTCCGAGCGGTTTGACGCCATGTGACCGCCATAATGAGAAGTTTTTCTTTTCCTTTTTTTTTTTTTTGTAGATTTGCAGCAGGGAGTCGAAATGACTGCACTTATAATCCCGAGAATGTTCCTTTAATGATGTTCTCTATCTGTCCTGGATCGACCTTATTAAATGAAACCCTTCTTGTCCTCTGTTTTTTTTTCTTTCCTTTTTTCTTTCTCTTGGTGCAATTATACTATTTAAAAGAAAAGAAAACCCCATTTGGAGCACAAGGTTATATATAAACATCAACATAGCATACCTAATGTTTGGTTGAACATCCTTTTAGTAGATGCAGAAGTGGTAGTATTCCATTAATTTAGCAATTTTTCTGGCACAGACTAAAGTTTTTGATAGAGTCTTTCCACTCTACAGTACAACCATTCTACAACCAGCTTTGATGTGTCTTTGGGTTGGAACACTCAAATTATGTCCAGTGAGCTACCTGATGATTTAAGGTTCTGCTGAAGGACTCTGAGGTTCTCCTCCTTCTTTATTTCTTCCTCCACGTGGTTCAGTGCACCATTTCCATCACCATGCTTAACTGCTGCTACAGTGTTTTTGTGGCTTCATACCTCACCCTTATTTCTTGAAGCATACTGTACCTCTAGTTTAAACTGGCTTTGTCCATGCGCTCATCTGCAAGCATTTAGTCTAGCTTAATGGTGCTGATTTTGGAGCAGGGTCTTCGTCTTGGATATTCCCTTCTTAGTCCATTGTAAAACCTCACCTCTCCCACACCACCCCACTTCTCCACTTTTTCTCCACTGGCTTCCTTTAACCGTCCGCATAAAATTCAAAACACTGGTGCTTGCCTACAAAGCTAAAAAGGGCCCAGCACTCACTTCCCTCTCAGTTCTAATCACACCCTGTTTCACCACGTTCCCATCACGCTCCCTCCGATCATTCTTGACTGGTCCCATCATCTCTCAGGGATTGAAGACCTGCATCTAGACTGTTTTCTGTACTGGCATCTTTAAGCAACAACTAAAGATCTGCCTGTTTCTTAGATATTTGGGTTTATCCACCGTTTGACTGACGGTACTTAGTTAGTTACCTAGTATCCCAGTGTACGGATCTATCCAATGATCAAAACTTCAAAGCACTTTTTGTAAGTCGATCTGCCAAATGCCCAAATGAAAAACTGGCGTAACACCCAGCAGCTTCCAGTTCATGCATACCTCTGCCCTGGTTGGTTTTGGGTTATTCCTGAGCATTTGAACCAACTTCCTTTCAGCAGAGTTTCGTCTTCTAACAAACCTGCATACTAACTTGTACTGTATTTACATACAATAGTTTAAGCTCTTTCTTAGATATCAATTCAATGAGTGCCATCAAACAAACAAAGTCTAGATATCTTGGCCTTGCCAAATTGAAAGACATTTCATGACTTTTAGGACCATCACATGATACTCTGGTTGGATGTACCTATATTTGTGTTACTGTATATATAATTATGACCCTGTGTTGATTACAGGAAAACCCAACAAAACTTTTAAAACCCATACATCTGACCCCAACTGTACTTTGAGGTTGCTAAACGGCTCTCACCTCCAGACTTATTCGGCTGTAACCCAATCCCATCAAGCCCCTGTCTGACTGAACCTTTACCGTAAAACTCATGGATCAATGATGTGAAGGATCAAAACCAACCTCTCATTTTCTATTTACATAGAGATTACTCAGCGAAGTCAGAGTTACAGTATAGTTATTAGTCATGAGTAAAGTGTTGTTGCTTGTAGATGTTTGCTCTTCTGTACACGTAGGTGGCTGGGTGTCTCATTGGCAGTTATTAAGTGTTAGCGAACAAAGTTGAAGTGTGCAGTGATGATTTGGCGACTGAAGATGTCTGCAAAAACTCTAACCTATTTCTCACCAAATTTAAACGTAAACAAAAAACTTAATTCTGCAATATTTCATCACAGTCGCTGTTGTATTTAACATTCCAGTTTTTTTATATTCCTCTAGAAATAATCCACCTTTATTCCAGTTATTATTTTCATAAAACCTTACAAATATGATTGTCACATTCTTCCTTTAAACATTTCAATAGGTAGGTATTAGGAAGATGCACTTTACATAATACATGCCATTTGTTTCCTGACTATTCAACAGTGTGATCTGAATAATTAAACAGCCATTGCTTAAAATGATCTGAATCTAATCTAATCTCTCCATTTTTCTGGTTAACCAAACGTAACACAAGATAAACCCAGCAATAGCTTTGATATTGAGCGGTGAGCACGAGCACGCACGTTTAGAAACGCTAACGTGTGAATAATACAAAAGGGCTAAGAGAGAGAGAGAGAGAGAGAGAGATGAGATGAGATGAGTGTGTGGGTTGGGTGTGGGTTCGTGTTCATGCTTTTGTATTTTTTGCCACCCAGTGCATCATCACAGCTGTGAAGGATTGTTCACAAACTTCCTAGAAGTTCTCAGCATGTCTTAATCATAGCCTGGAGGTCCAAATCACCGCTGCTGGGCAACCAGGTCTTCTTCTGGATGTTTTTTTCATTACTCTTATTTTTATGTGGTTAAGAACAGTTTTTTTTTTGTTTTTTTTTTTCCTGTGTTTTATTTTATAGCTATTAAAGTAATACATAAGAAAAAAATGAAATATATATATATATATATATATATATATATATATATATATATATACCATTTTATAACAAAAGTAATCAATTTAACAAAACCTGTTCCCTGTCTGAGGTTTATGTTTTAATTTCATCCTTAAACGACAAATAAAAAATAAAGAGAAATTTAGAATAAATGTCTAGCAAGTAAGACTGTTCAGTTTATAGATTAAAAACCTGCAATTTGATTATCATGACCTTATAACAGGAACTAGCTCGACTTGCAGAATTAAATTGTAACCACTGAAAAATGTAGTATACGTGAAATAAAACGCACACACACACACACACACACACCTGCACTGATTTTTTCCCCCAATAACCGTACATCCTGCCATGTTTTATCCCTTACTAATAGTGCTAATCAGAACATTCTACATACTTTCACTTAACATCTCATCTCATACAACAAAAGGATACAGCCTGTAAATGAAATGTTTGCAACATGAAGATGCATCCAACTTACCAGATCTTCACAAAGATTTTCATGCATTCTCACTCACTCACTCGTCTTCTATACCGCTTTATCCTGTATTCAGGGTCGCGGGGCCTTGGAGCCTATCCCAGGGGGCTTAGGGGCAGGGTACGAGGCAGGGTACACACTGGACAGGGTGCCAATTCGTCCCAGGGCACACACACATAACCCGGAAGAAACTCACCAAGCACGGGGAGAACATGCAAACTCCATGCACACAGAGACGGTAATCAGACCCAGACCCTGGAGGTGCAATGAGCCCTAGTCTGGTGCACGTGCGTCCGGGAGTGCATCAGTGGAAAGCCAAGCAAATTTGACGAATGTTTTTCAGGCAGTGAAAGCTGTTATTAAATTGGCAGCCCGCGAAACCAAAGTCGCTTTCATCATGCATTTAAAAGCTATGTGATTTTTCACGTTTTTTTCTTTTTTTTACTATTGGTAATATGTATGGTTGGCTTTAACAAATTTTTTGCGCTTCAATTATTTCCTTATGGGAAAATGCGTATCGTGACACATTTCGCCTTAAAAACTCGACTGCATGACGAATTAAATTCGTATGCCAAGATTCCGCTGTACTGATATTTAAAAAAAAAAAAAACGTTTGCTTTTTCATTTTAACATTTTTGTTTTGGATAGAGCTGTCATATTATACAATTTATTTCAAGAAAATACATAACCCGAGTATATCTTAGTAAAAAATAAAATCTTAACACATCGCCATCTTGTGTTTTTATTCCGTATTACAATCCCTAAACTAATAATGATGTTATAAGGATGACTAAATTATTGTTCTAGATTTTTAAAACATCTTTAAGAATATATATATATATATATATATATATATATATATATATAAACAAAGATACACAGCTGAATTAATTCAGTTAGCTTTAATTTGTTAACCTGTTTAATTAGTTAAGTAGGCCATGGTTTAAGAGATAGGATCCATTTGATCACTTTAACATTTTATTAAAATAACTTAAAGAGGGATGAAGTCCAGCACAAACTCAACAGGCATCATTTTAGGTAAACAAATGCTATCTGGACAAACATTTGAACACAAGTAGCGTGTGTGTGTGTGTGTGTGTGTGTGTGTGTGTGTGGTATATCAAGTTATAAAAAAGGGGTAATTCCGTAAACCCTAATCAAATCATTAACTTGTAAAATCAATAAATATAGAAATAAATAAAAAATCCATCCACACAGAAAACGTATTTTAAAATATGTCAGTTTTTAATATCTTTAGCCGTTAAATCAACATTAATTTAAAAAAATGTTAAACTCTAACGGTCGCCGCGCGCGCCGGGTTCACTGCCGCCTTTTCAACGTCTTCATTCGCGCGCAACAGGTGCTAATTACACCCGCGCGTCGAGCTCGCGCGCAACAAGCTCCTGAGATTGATTGATTGATTTCGAAACGTGACAAAATAATAATCTAACGGTGATGTCGTGTACGTGCGCCCTCGTGCTAAGACCCTCCCCCTTCCCTAACGCAACTCCGAGCAGCGTATAAAAGCGCACGTGAAGCCGTGGCCACATATCAGCGATCAGCGCACGCGTCACGTCTGAGTTCAAGGACTTCGGCTTCAGTTAGATCTCAAAACCTGCAGCTTTGATCTCAACACCAACAGTAAGTCTCGTCTCATCACACTTCTTTAAAAAGCATTTATCTTTTTCTTTCAATGCATGAACCAAATAAAGAAAACAGTATACCATATCATAAATTATTATTATTATTATTATTATTATACCAGTGTATTGCAAATGCAACATATTTGTGTTGTGCAACAAAAAAAATAAGATGTGCATGTGTTTCAGATTCAATAAGATATCACACAAACACATTTATATTATATTTCAAATACAATTGCAGAAATTGTTTGTGATTATTATTATTATTATTATTATTATTAGTTTTGAAACTGCCCACTGTCAGATTTCTATAACTTTAAAATAACAGCATATTATATCAATATTTGTACCATTTGTAGCACCATATGTGAGCCTAATGTTTATTTAATACAAATTTACACAATAATATAATTTCATATTTTGACAGAAATTCAAACTTTTTGTTTTTAATTGCATGCATTTTTTTTATCTGGGCAAATTTTTGCATGTTTCACAGATGCAGTTGTCTGTAACTTTGAACTAACTTAGTTATTATATTACTTAGTATTATATACTAAGTTATTGTATTGCCAAAGTGAGTTATACAAAATATATATAGCAAGAAATAATAAGTGGCACAAAGAATTTAAAATAAGATCAACAACATCTTGACATAAAATATCATATTAAAAAAAATCCTACTTGTAGTGAATGGCACCAGAAAACAACAAAATAATAATTAACTCTTGTTCTTGTGTGTATATGTGTGTGTGAGTGTGGGGGGGGGGGAGATGTATCTAAAAATAGAGTTTATATGAGATATGCAGGTTTTAGATAGATAGATAGAAAGATAGAAAGATAGATAGATAGACCCATGTGCATGAAGATATAAATTCACTGTGGAATGTTAAAACCTGTTCCTTTAAAAATAAGAAAAATCTGTTGCTTAAACGTTACAGCCCGAATCAAACCACACTGATCTACTACTATTGAAATAGTAAATGAACTTTTAATTATGCAGGGTGTTGTGGGTAATAAGGAGCTGCTCTGTTTACTACTGTTTGTTTAAACTGCTGCTGCTGTAACATAATAATTTCCCTCATGGGATCAATAAAGCATATCTATCTATCTATCTATCTATCTATCTATCTATCTATCTATCTATCTATCTATCCATCCATCCATGTTCAGAACCACGGACAGCAACAGCCTCAGCTCCAGTAAGAGACATTGCTGAAAAGTCTCGGACCAAATCACTGGTTTAGAGATTATTAGTGTCTTAATAATCCAGAGCTGTCGATAAGTGTTTAGCTAAATGCATTATCATACCTGTCAGATCCATATAACGACATGTTTGTTAATGAAATTGATTTCTAATACACAGCGAATAACTCATCAGGACCCAAATTTTAAAGCCTTACATTATTTAACTACAGGTCGATTTAAAACTTCTTGTTTTCATTTAAAGTAATGTTAAAGAAAGCTTTAATGGTGCAGTCTGAAGCATGAGAAAAAAGCTAAGATCCAATGGAGCTGGAAGCTCTTCTTAATTGGTGACATTTAATCAAAAAACAAAACGTTTAACTCTGACTAGAAAAACAATAGCCTGCAGTGTTGAATATCTGTTTTTTAAGAACACTGTAGGTAATAAGTCCTTACTGACTAACATTACTCAAAATTTACCTTTACATTAGAACACAATGTTCTCTCAAAAAGGTTCTTACAATCTATAGGGTTTAATCATTCTCAGACATTCTGACAAATTGGAGCACAACGTTCATGAGGATAAAACACCTCCAGTCACATCGACAACTCGGACATCTAAACTCATTAATAAATATTTGTCACATTTTCTACAAAATGTGTAACAGTCTAGCGATTGTTGTGGACGGTACATCATGATGGCTGTGTGTAGGCGGTCTGACGTTACTACAGCCTGAAGACTGCACTTGGTGGAAGCTGTCCGTATAAATTCTCTTTCATTATACAGTGGAGTTTCACTTCAATCAGTTCCAAAAAATTCTAAGCAAAAAAAAAAATCTGAATTAAAAATAAGAATTTTTTTAATTAAAAAAAATATATATATTTTTTTTTACTGAGGATCCTCCGCTTATGGAAGAAGTCGAGCTCTGTTCAGAGCCAAGCTCTCATCCTCATGTCGATAAATCTGAATCCAGATCGGGATTTCTCTAAAGCTGCTACGTGACCGTGATAATTGTTAATTCATTAAATGTTTCCTACCTGGGAGCTCAGGACAAAAGGAAAGTGACATCCGTGAGTGTGACTCCGTGAGTGTGAGGTGCACACGTACACTCGTTCACACACACTCACACACTACGGGCAATTCGGAAAAATCAATCAGTCTACACAATCACATGTCTATGGACTGTAGGAGGAAACCGGAGTACCAGCAGAACAGATAAACTCCACACACATGCAAAGAGCAAAGGAGAAATACGGACCCCGACCCTGCAAGTGCAACTGGAGCGTGCCATGAGTGTTAATGACGCTACAGAGTTTAATTTGTTAAAATTAATTTGTTCATTCTTGCAGGATTCATTTCAGTCTAGATACATATTGGGCACTTATTCAGTACTGTAGGTCTCCTTAATACTGTATGAATAATGTAATAATTAACAGTGTTATTGATAGATAATAATATATTAAAGTTAAAAGGTTAATATGTCGCAGGAAAATCAAGGACACCTGGGTTATGGTTCAAACCACACACATACACACACACACACAAACATACCTTTGGACAGACCAGAGGAGAGACTTGAACCCACAATCCTGGAGGTGTGAGGCAACAGTAGTTACCATCAAGCCCTAAAGTCTTTCAGGTTCAGATTTGAATTTTTTCTAAATAAAAAAGTTAAAATTCTATGGGACAAAATGATGAAAGGACTAAACTCAGGACTAACATGACTTGAGACTCCTTACTTTTCATCACTACTGTGAAATAATAGTAAGTTAAATGTGTCGTGTGTCAACTAGTTGTTTGTTTGTTTGTTTGTTTGTCACAGATGAGTATCATGTTGAAGTCGTGGACCGCCGTCTTCGCCCTGTTCCTGTGCGTCCTCCTGTATCTCGGCACCGTCGTGGACGCCTATCCGCCCAAACCGGAGAACCCCGGGGAGGACGCGGCGCCCGAGGAGCTGGCCAAATACTACACGGCTCTCAGACATTACATCAACCTCATCACCCGGCAGAGGTGAGCGAGACCACAGCGGACTGTGTCTCATGTTACTGAATGTCTCATATGTTAAGAAATTTCCAGGTTTAGGACTTTTATGATTAATAAGTCTTCTTTATTATGTTACAGACACTTAGATTTTAGATTAGATTACTTTGTTTATGTCCTGGTATTCAGTTTCTCATACATATTCAGTTTTATTTAGACCTGGTACAGGTATTATGATTTTAGATGTGTTGAGGATTTTGCATACTGTATATAGTGTATTAATATATAAAGATATAAAGTGAATTGTTATTTATATAATGAGAAATTCCTGATTTAAAACCAATATTATAGAATATCTAAGAGTTTATATACATTCTTTTTAAACGTGAAGGTTTTTTATTTTTAATACAATTGAGATGATTTTATTATAATAAATATTTAAAGTCTAAAACAATAAACTTCATAGGAAATAATAAACTTGTTTAAATCAAAAGTATATAGTATAATTTATAAATATATTATAATATTTTAAAAATAATAGAAATGAATATTAATAATACAAACAAAATAAAATATAATTATATACAATTCTTTAAATATTTATGCATTTTATTTGAATTATTAATATTTATTTAAAAAATAAATAATGGAATAATAAAAAATACATATTTAATAATTAATATTTTATCATATTTAATTATACTATATTCTTTTATTTCAGCTTAATTAAGAATTAGTTGATATACTACAGATTTTTCTGTTTATAGATATTCTATAAAATATTTAAGCTTCTTATGAATCATTTGTAAGTTCTGTATTAACACTTATAGACAGTACAATACACAGAATTAGAGTTCATGATTACTGATATAAATCTCAGGTTCTGAACCCTTTAACTCTGATCTAACAAGTACCGAAACTCCTCTGGACTTCAGGACTCCACGGACTGAGATCAGAATCCCAGAGATCTCATCCATCCCCCGTTCCTGCAGTGAGTCCATCGCTCAGAGCCTTAAACATCATTACGGGTCACTCCGAAAAGGCTGAAGGAGGCGCTCGTTCATGCACCGAGCTTATAAAAGCCAGGCCGATGCATACTGAGTGGTTCGAAATCCAATCCAGAGCAAATTTAGCTGCCTGGAGATTCGTCCCTGAGTCTCTGACTGAGTTTGTGGAGACGGTTATGCTTTCTGATTGTCTCCCTGACATTTGAAAGAGAAAGACTCGTTGTGTGTTGGATCCTGGGCTTCATAACAGACTGATTCCCTCGACCTTTACGATGAATAAGGTTAAAAACATGCAAAAGACAAGAATAGTCCGGATTGAATTTAAAGTTTTATCATCAAGCACTAAACAGAACAGTAAGGGTTGGGTTATCAGAGCACGTTATAAAAGATAAAAAGTTTGTCAACGGGATCTTTTGCAATGTTAAAATGACTTGCTTTATTCTTAGGTGGGAATCGAACCCGAACCCGAACCCTGGAGGTGCAGTAATTTATGAAATATTGTTTCTCATCATTAAAATAAATTTTTCGGTGCTCTCCAGACTTTTACCCACATGCTGAATAAGTTCAAGAGCGGAACGATTAACCGCAGCAACACGAGCTTCTCCTGAGACACAAAGCCATCTTCCATCTGGTGTTATTTTATTTTTTTATTTTCGTATGTAAATATTTGAAAAACAATTAACTGTTGATGGTGATGTTTTCTATAAGAAGATACTTTTTTTTGTAACATGTATGGAAGGAGTCTCCAGTGTCAAATGTTGTTGTTTTTTTGTTAGTTTTTTTTTTATTAAGCAACAGTTTTGTTTTCCTTATGAAGTTCAAGAGAAAGGGAAACACAGACCGTATGCTGATCTGAAACTACGATAGTACGAGATTAGTTTCAGCTCTGAGGGAAAACACCTGCAGCTTTAGCATCTGTGAAACTCAGTGATGATGGTGAAGTGAAACCTTTTTTTAATTATACGTCTCCTGCTTGTCTTTGAGATGCGATGTCCCTCCATACGCCCTGACAGAGACACAGAGCCTGGGCACAACTTCAGGCCAATTACGATCGCTCCTGTAGGCTCCTCGACGCTGTCCCTGTCACAGTACTCCAGGGTTTCGTTCGCAGTGACATCATCCGAGTTGAAAGGTCTGAGAGGAGTAAGAGTGAGCTCATCGTCAGGGCTTTTCATTAGCGAAGGTTAGACGTTGTGATAATAAGGAGCGTTCGTGTTCAGGGAACAGTTTTCTTTAAGCCAAAGTAAAAAGTGTAGGGGGTTATTTAGTGCAGGTTCTGACTCTTTATCTCTGTCTCTCTCTCTCTCTCTCTCTCTGTCTCAGGTATGGAAAGAGGTCAGCTCAGGAGGGAAGTCTTCTGGCAGACCTGCTGTTTGGAGATAGCAACGAGCACAACCAGCGATCAAGGTGAGACACACACACATGCACACACACGACAACAGTAAATATGCCGTAAGTGTTTATGGTTATTTAATAAATAAAAAATTGTACATAGGTTTTTTTGTAGTTGTTGTTGTTTTTGACCCTTTTTTTATCACAACACCTGTACATTAGTGGTTATATTGCATTTTCACTTCATATTGCAGTCGTTATATCTTTTACATTTATATATGTATATATATATATATATTGTATGTACGTATATATATTACTACACACAGACAATGGAACCTTGGATTACGAGCATAATTCATTCCGGAAGCGGGCTTGTATTCCAAAACACTCGTAAACCAAATTAAATGTTCCCATAAGAAATAATTGAAACTTAAATTATTTGTTCCACAGCCCAAAAAAATAAATACATAAAAATAATTAACACAGAATATAAAGTACACATAAAACAAATTAACCTGCATTTTAACTTTTAAAAAGAGTTAAAAGAAATCCCGACAGATAAGCGTTTTTGTTCAAGTGTTTCACGGTGTGTGTGTGTGTGTGAAGCCCCTTCAGTCCTGAGAGAGAGTGTATGAACCGGCTCGGTGTTAACTTACGCGCGCACACACTTTTAACCTCCTAATGAGACTTTATTACACAGTATACCTTTCTTATTTGAATTTCACATAAACACACATTAATGGAAAGACTGTTTTGTCTGAAAAAAAAAGAATATAATATATATTATTTTTGGTTATTTCTTATTATTTTACTACTAGCTGTTTCCGCGACTTTGTTCACGCGGCATTTTGTATAGTTATCGCAAATCGATAGATGTACTTTAATTTACCAGTACACTTGATAACGCAATTGCACTTGTAAGCACATATTAAAACATTTACAGCGCCACCTGTTGAATTTTATAATGAACTAAAGATTTTTTTTCATAAAGTCGATTTTTTTATGATATAACGGTGTTTTTTCTTATTGAAAGTAGCATGTCTGCAGGAAAAAAAAGTATATATGTTACCTCAGGCTCAGCCAAATACACCTGTGAAAAACCCATTTAAATTTCTTTTTTTATTCATGATGTGTGCACAAACAGACAGACATACAGACAAAACTCCAAAAACCATCTTAATGTGCTCCATTACTTATCTCACGTCACCACAAACTATTTTTGGCAAATATATTCTATGTACAGACACGCCCACTTTACAGTTTTATTATATGTATAGATATTATGTATATTGTATCAAAATTAATGGTAGTGGTAGGTGCTGCAAATTTCACGTTCATTATTCATTAATAATTAAGGATATCCTAAGGATTCTCAGTTTAAGTTTTATTTATACATTTCTGCATCATAATCTAATTAACTAATTAATGAGGCCCTAATCATTTAAACGTACAGAATTGAAATAATAATAATAATAATAATAATAATAATCAAAATAATGCTGTTAAAAACATACTGCTCTTGTCTATAAATACAATGTCTTATACTGCACGTCACCTGTGCGTCCTCTTGTGGTGAATATGTTCAACGGTATGTGAGAAATATTATGCAAGATAAACATGTTTTAATCGGTTAAATTCTTAACACCGACTAATGATAAATAATTAAATATTAACATCCCTTATTATTTTTATGTTTGTGTTATATTCATTAAACAGGAAGTCAAACAATTAAGAATTAAATTTATTTCAGTAATTTATATTCATATTATATTAATATAGACATTATATTAATATATAAAAGATGTTTAAGGCCGTAATCAGTTTTAGAGTGTGTAGTATGACCAGGTTTTGATTATTTTCAAGCTTTCTTTTTCCAAAATGAGGGTTACATAAAACACTGATCAGTGCTTTAGCTTTAAAATCTGGGTCGAAGCGTTTTTACAGTCGTACATTAAGTGATCAGAGCTGCGTGAGAGTAATTAGTCATTACACTGAAATATTAAAATGCATCACTTCATGAGGTCAGAGTGGGCGTGTCTGAGCGCGCAGAGGAGCTCTGGGAATGACTTGGTGTTTTTATAGCATACTTCATGAATTTTTCACACCTGAGAGCAGATCAGAGGGACAGATGGGACGGTTGGCGTCCTCTTTATCTCTCTCTCTTACACACACACACACACACACACACACCCTGTCATGACGCACGCTGAACAGCTGAGTGGCCCTGACATTTTAACACACCATTAAATCTGACTTCAAAGGTGCGGGACATGGAGTCGAGCTCTTTGCAGAGAGCAAAAAAGGGAATTGTAGCAAAGGACATGAGCGAAAAGTTTATCCATCACAGCTGAACAGTTTGGGGAAAATATCTACAAGCTGTGTATATTTTCTTACTGTATTTTTCCATATTGATTTCTATATCTTATTTATAATCATTTATAATTCTTTATTTATACATTTAATTACATTCTGATTCCCATGTATATAATATTTTAATTTAATTATAGAAACATTAACATTTTTTCAAAAAACTAGGTAAATATATTGGCATTATTATATGATAATAAATATAATATATGAAATATTCCTAAATATACATATGTTTAACTCAATAAAATTTTATTTATATAGCGCTTTGAAGTAACGTAAATGTGGATCATCCTCAATGTTTATTTAAAGCTTAATTAAAGCACCGTAGACTGTACAAGCTGTCCTCCCTCTCTGTTGTGTGTTGCGTGAGGAGGTTATAACCGTACAGTCTGGTGTTTTTCAGGTACGACGAGTCCTACATGTGGTGATGCTCACTGCTGCCCCCTGTTGGTCTCTTGTGCCTCCCACTCCAGCCCCTGCACCCTGCCACCCTGCCACTGTCCGGCCATCTCTCTTCGTCCTCCACGTTCCTCTCCATCAGCACATCACACTGTACATAATTTGTTACTAGACAGAGAAACCGTGTCTCTGGAAACATCACTGTGTCTTATGGAGGAATTGATGTTCCTGTTTGTACATATTAACGACTGTGATTAAAGGTTTACATGATGATCATGTGTGACGTCTGAACTGTTTGTCTTTGTAATTACTTACGTTTTACAGGAAAAAAAAAGATCTTTAATGTAGTGTTTATCCATGAAACAGAATTCTGTGCTCATTTAACAGTGCGTTGTACTAGAAATTGGTGTTAATGGTTTTTGATATAACAAACTGGCTGAATATTTTAATAATACAGTAAAAACAATTAAAATGCAAAAAAAACGTAAAATATGTCAATAATACTGTACAGTATAAGCATTGCGAAACAAACATCCAGGTTTACACTGTGGATCAGGTTACATTGTGCTCTTTAAATAAAAAATATATAAGTATAATCTATGTCTCATATCCATATGTGTTGTTTGGGCAGACTTACAAATACCACCCCAGTAAATAAACAGTTAACTGACCCTTTAAGGCCTGGTCTCCACTAGACCTCTGAAGCTGTGCGTGTGGTATCTGGCAACAAGACGTTAGCAGCAGATGCTTTAACTCCTGTAAACTGTGTGATGGAGCCTTCATGGATCCAACTTGTTCTTCTTTAGCTCCTCCTACAATACAGACACTCAATTGAGAACTGGAGTATTTGAAGGCCAAGTCAACACCTTTCGTGTTCCTCAAACCGTTCCTGAACAATGTGTGCAGTGTGTCAGGGCGCATTATCCTGCCACTGACATCAGGGAACAGAATTTCCATGGACCTAACTCGGTCTGCAACGATGTTTAGGTAGGTGTAACATCCACATAAATAGCAGGACCCAAGGGTCCCCAGCAGAACATGGCCCAGAGCATCACACTGCCTGAACTGGCTTGGTGCAGTTTTGTTAGCTACTAACCATTGCATACTGGGAACGCCAACTGACCAAGACCTGCTGTTTATAGAAATGTTCTGACCCAGACATCCAGCCATCACAGCGTGGCCTCGGGGCCTTCAGCCTTTAACACATCAACGTCAGGAACTGGTTATTCACACGCTGCCGAATAGTACATATCTCACTGTGTGGGAAGATATATAAATAGTTGTACAAATTTACATAGTATTAGTAGTAGTAGCAAGAATATTATTATTATTATTATTATTATAAAACTACGTAGAAACAAACAGTATATTTAAACCACTATGCTATTATCATATTTCCATAAATATAGAAATAAATCTCATTTCTATAAAGAAACATAAACATCTGTCCCAGAATGAATAATTAATACTTAATATTTAAGGCGGTATGTGAGCAGTTAAAGCGGCTGGTGGGCCCCACCGTGCACTCAGACTGCCGCGGCCCCTTTAAGACCACCGCGCCGATCCGACTGGTCGCGAGCGCATCACGGAGCAGCACGGCAGACGCACGCGCGCGGTTCCAGGAGTCGGACACAGACAGGTAGAGTCTGAGCGTTTATTTATATCGCTATTATTATTATTGTATTATTATTTTATCTTTTTTTTTTTTTTAATCCGGTTTATGTGCGTTTGTGTTAAAAGCCAGGTGTAGCGGTTGCCATGGCAACGTTTTCCCCCACGGTCGTGATGTTTTCTTGCTTGCACGGGGCCGTGTTTATCGTGTTTGCGTGTGCGCGCGCGTGCTGTCCTCGCGAGCATCTCCGTGCTTTTGTTCTTCCAGAGAGAGAAATAAAGATGGAGATGGAGAGATAGAGACAGAGGGAAGGAGAGAGAGAGAGGGAATGGAGAGATGCTGAGAGACAGAGGGAGGTGAAGAAGTATCAGGGGAGAGAGAAAAAAACATGAGATGGTTTTATTTGGTTCCTGGTTCTATTTGCATATAATTACACATTCTGATTTATTATTCATGGTCATGATCCTGAGACATCTAAACCTCAGGTTGTGTCTTTATATATAATATTATGTTTTTTCTTTTCATATCTAAAGTATATCGCGATGTATTTTGTACATTACAGGATGTCCCCAACATACAAACGAGTTCCTAGGTCCGATTTGTTCGTAAGTCCAACGAACGCTGTCTTGGTGCTGGGATACTAACACAGTCGGCTACAAAACTAAGATGCTCCATGATCTTGTCCTTGTTCTTTAGAATCGTGCCGATGGTTGAGCGATTCATGTTAAAAGAATGAGCGATTTAATCGCTCTTAATTATTTTCCCTTTTGTCGCCATCGTTATTGCTTGGCCTTTCTTAGCAGTACCAGCTTCATCGCCGCTGCTTTTACACTCACTTCCAGACATCCTGGGACGCACGCTGTATGCACGTGACAATGTACACCAGACATGTGATCAAACTTCCGTGATTGAACATACACGAACGCATGTTTGTATCTTCGGAAAGTTTGTAACTTAAAATGTTTTTATGTAGGGGACATGGCAGGCTTATTATAAATCATCATAATTTCAGCCAGTTAATATAATATAAACATTTATTGTTGCTAAAGCTGAGTATTTACGTATTCTGTAAGGAGGAAAAATCTAATAATCGATCATCTACAGCATTCGTTTTTCTCCCTCAGAATTAAGTCAAAACCTACACACACACAAACACACACACACACACACACACAAAGCTTGTGTCAGAAATGATGTCAGAAAACTTAAAGTTTGTTACAAAGCACTGATGCTGTAATGTATGAAGTCAGATGTTACAATAATGAATTCTCAGACCCTCAACTTTTAGATCAGACCTAATTTGCATATTGTTCTTAATCAGCTTCCTAATTTGCATATTTCTTCATATTTCTACTTTATGTCATTTGCGTAGTGGAATATGATGAAATGCAGCTTTGAATTCATTTTGTTTGTCTCAGTCATAAGGGAAGTGTGTGTGTGTGTGTGTGTGTGTGTGTGTGTGTGTGTGTGTTGCCTGTGATGATTTAGTGTGATTAATGAGATTTACATTTTCTCACTCCAGCACACAGCGCTCGCTGTCCCAGGGGGCGGGGCTATCAGATTAGCATGACAACAAGTCAGGACGATGAACTGGTACACGCCTTCACAGAGCACAAGGCCATTGTCTGTGTGTGTGTGTGTGTGTGTGTGTATGTTTAAGGGGTAACAGATGGAGGGGAGTGGGATCCTGGGCCCCAAGGAGCAGATGGAGATCAGGGTTGCATGTGATGGTCATGATGTAGCGTTAATTAGAAATGTCTGAATGTTTTATTATGTGATTTATTTAGTTGCAGTACGTCAGTTTATCAGTCCGTATCTTTATCTGTCCATTTATTCATTTATTTATCTACTGTATGTATTCATCCATACATACACACATACATACATCAATTAAATTTATTAATTAATACATTCATTTGTCTATCTATCCATCTATTCATTTATCCATTCATCTGTTTTACCCTCTATTAATGTATCCATCCATCATATCTATCCATCTGTTTTATCAATCCACCCATCCATGCACTTATCCATTTGTTTTTGTTTTGTTCATTTTTTTTTGGAGGGGGGGGGATTTTTTCCCCGAATTTTCTTCCTAATCTAGTCGTGTCCGATTCCTCCCCGTCACTAGGGGGCTCCCACATTAAAGATAGTCGGGAGGGCCGAAGACTATCCCGTGTTTCCTTCAAACCGTGTGACGCCAGCCGACCGCATCTTTTCGAACTGCTTACTCACGCACCATAGGGGGCGGAGTAACACACTCAGCGCTATCCGCTCCTTCCGCGTGCGCGAGCTCACAGACGCCCCTGATTGGCTGCATGAAGTACCTCTCATCCCTCCCCCTGAGAGAGCTCGGCCAATCAGCTCTCTCTAGACCTCCGGCTGTGAGAGGTTACAGCATCCCCCGGGAACCGAACTTGTGATCTCCGGATGATAGGGCGAGCACTTTACCACTGCGCCACTCAGGGGCCGGACTTATTCATTTATCTATCAATTCATCCATCCACCTATTTATTAATTTGCCAATGTATTTGTAAATCCATTTATCTTTATTTATTTATTATTCCGTCTATCCAACTATCCCCTAAACATAAAGAATCCCTTTCTTTGAACTGATCATACATACATCTTTTTTTCTTTCTCTCTTTAATCATTTTAAAAATATGCCTAATTCCTAATAATAAATATCTTTCTATTGATCCATCTGTCCACTTAACATAAAAAAAAATCCTTTTCCTCGAACCGATCCCTGCCGTATGATAACATTACATGTCACAGACTGGTTAGAAGCGGTCTTGAACCCTTCTCCCGTTGTTCCTCTATGAGAACCTTTAAAGCTTCTACAGAATGTTGATACGCTCTCAGCCATAAACAACAGAGATTAAAGCACCATTGAAAGTCCTTTTGTTACCTTTCTGTCTGACTGTCTGTCAGTTTATCTATTCATCCGTCCATCCTTCTATCCCTGCGTATATATCAGTCGGTCTACCACCCACTCTACTGTATCTGTCTAATTCTAAGGATTTTGGCAGCACAACAGATCATTTGTGAGAAGGCGGCGTCTACTGATCGTGTCTCATTTCTCCGGTTCTGCGGTTCCGAGTCCAACTGATAAAGTCCAACAGAAACGTCTTCAGTACAATAAGAGTCGTCTGGTTCCCTTTATTGACTATAACCAGAGTTTATTTTTCCTGTCCAGGAGAGACTCTGAACCCTCTGAGCGCTTCCTCCCCCTCGGGAGCTGTGAGTGTAGACACACACACACACACACACACACACACACACACGCTTATCCCGAAGGAACTGAAGCGAATCGATTTGGCAGCGACGCTGTAGAGAGTCAGTGTTGCCTCCGTCAGCCGATTTCTGGAAATTTCTGCAGCTCGGATTCAGTCACTTATGTTCAGTGAGTGCTTTATTCTGGCTGGGATCCCGAGGCTGTATGGGGAACACTGGGTGGGAGGTGGAAATACACCACTGCATCAGCATCATTACATTATAATACGTTCACTTAATTAATACTGAAATGACCCGGTTTAATATAGCGTCCTAGTTTAGATGGAATCCTGCTCAAGTATTTAAATACATGTGTGTTTTTCTACAAATAACCTCTCACTGAAAATGAGGTAACAACCATCAGCTCCATCACTTGCTTGCTCTGAGCCTCGCGCCACCAGCCGACCCAGTGTACCTTTCATTGCAGAATCAATTTACACTTTCTCATTTATTTAGGCGAATTTCAAAAATTACATTAAAATGTCTAAAACATATGAGTTCCTTAAAGAAGCAGACCATGACCGCTTTGCATCTTCTGCAAATTCTCGTGTTTTGCAAGAGTGTGGCTTCTTCTTCTTGTTTGGTGAAATACTGATTCTCTGGCTGGTGCAAAAAAGATTATCACTTTATACAAGACATGACGATTAAACAATCAACAGCATACAGGATTTCAGTGTTAATGAAATACTTCAAATTTAAATAAAAAAAATGGCTTGAGACAAAGCAAACAATAAACATTATTGAATTGATTAAAAAATCACAATGCGTCAACAGTCTCCTTTTGATTGACAGCTCTCCATATGTGGTGGCGTAAGTGGAATTGTTGAGAAATAGTATGTACACCCTCTTCCCCCTGAGATCATGGCCACTCTGCTCCCTCGACTGAGCCAGGATTTAAACTCTCCATGTAATGAGGTGGACACTTTTCTTTCACGTCTCTTAAG